>NC_092872.1:467941416-468191416 GCF_028372415.1 Notamacropus eugenii | reverse complement strand
TTCCCTCTACTCTGAAACTCATAAGTCACTGAATAAGGCATTTTTAAGTACTTACTATGTGCTGGGCAGAATTGGGACTACCACAAAGACCAAAAATGGAACAGTTCCTGTCCTCAAAGAGCTGTTATCAGATAACACATCACTAATTTATAATCTTAGGTAATAATATAATCTTGTCTGGGAGCACGGAGAGGTTCGGAGAGCACGGAGAAACATGTAAACTCATGTTTTCTTGGTTCAGACCAGGCTTATACGATACCCACAATGCTTCTTTTATGTGATAGGTGATTTATAAAATAACCTATTTGATTGTTTTTGAGGTTTTGTTCATATCTAGAATTTATTTTCTCTTACTTTGCACCCAGTAGAATCCCTAGATCCCTTCAAAACATAAGTATAGCTCAGCTATAGTTTCACATGCGAGGCCTTTCCTGACCCCCATACAGTTCCCGGAACACTCATTCTCTCTCTCTCTCTCTCTCTCTCTCTCTCTCTCTCTCTCTCTCTCTCTCTCTCTCTCTCTCTCTCTCTCTCTCTCTGTCTCTCTCGCTCTCGCTCTCGCTCTCGCTCTCGCTCTCGCTCTTGCTCTCGCTGTCTCGCTCTCTTGCTCTCTCTCTTTCTTTCTCTCTCCACTTCCTTTTTCTCCTCCTTCCCCCATCTTACTTTTCATTTCATTGTCTCTGTGTAAGCACCTTGAGGACAGGCATGTTATATTTTTGTCTTTGTATTCCAAGTGTCTCGCACTAAATTGTGTTCTTAACAGATGCGTAATTGATATCTGATGGCTTGAATTGTTGACTATAACCACATAGATTTAATCTGACAATTAAACCCCTTTTGAAAAATCTGTCCTTTAATGTTGGAAAAACTTTTTTTTTGAAAGCAGTTCTAGCCTTCAAATTGATTATAGAGACTAAAAATAAATGTAATACAACTAGATTTTAGCTAAATCCAGTAGAGAAAATACTCTGTAGGGAAAAAAGAACTCTAAAATTGTTTGGAAAAGTAGTTGCTCACTGATTGATCTCTTGTGTCGTGCTAGAAGGGCCTGTATGAAAGAATGGATGCCATTTTGGTAGGAAGTGCAGTAATATCCAGCTTGTTGCTTCTATTTGTATTCTGCCTTATGAACTTCTAACAATGTAAAAAGAGTAAAATTCAGAAAAAGGAAATATTAAAAGTTAAATATTAAAAAAGTACTTTGATATCAGCGTCAAGGTTGTTGAATGACTTCAACAGTGGAATGTATAAAAGATAATCATTTGGGACTTAGTTTTAATAAGGTAAAACATGAATTGACACCATAATGATTTAAAATTACATGTGAATATGATTTTATAGGTGGCTGCTAGACAAGTAAAGGGCCAAATCTTAATTATTCATTTTTTTCATTGTTAAGAAAAGAGTTTATTTTCATCAGGAGAAATTGTTTTCCAGAAAACTGGTATATGTGTGATTTACTTTGATTTTACATGTGTATATATTTTGTGATGTATAAGATTTATTTAAATAACCTGTACACGCTATTACTACAGAATGGTAGCTTGTTTTATATCTTAGGTATAATAGTTACTTAAATACTTACTGATTTATGAAAGATATGACATTTTACCATTACTGCTAGGTTATATGAACTCTTAAGTTAAATATTAAACTACTGGGTTGCATTTCACATATATAATTACTTGAACATACTTATGCTAAGTAATTATTTTTTAAGGATAGGGACTTGATAGGACTTGTGATTTCATTAGTATAGACAACTCCAAGAGGAGGAAATTGCTTCCACCTGCCACTTATAGTTGCCTAAATCATAGATGGATAAATGACATGCCCAGCCAGTGTGTGTAAAAGGCAGACCATGAATCCAGGTTTTCTTGGCTCTGGGACTACTTATACCATATAGTTTCCCAGTTTTTATAACTCAAGGAAAATTCATCCAATGAGTGATAGTGTGATCTAGTAGAAAGAAAACTGGACTGGGATGTAACAAATTATATTCTGGTCTCAGCTCTGATTCTAATCCATTAGGTGACCCAGAGCAAGTCATTTAACATCTCCAGGCTTTAGTCAGCTCATCTGTAATATAATAGGGGTGAACTTTATTATATCTCATGTCCTAACATTTCTAAAATTCTCTTGAATGACCCCTAATTTATTAGTCCCTATATATTAGTCCTTATATATTCCCTACTTCAACTTACTAAGAAATATTGATTGAAAAAAATATAATGAAAATTATTCTTGTCCATTTCCATCTGTGACTTTTTCTATATCATCTGCATTCTAATAGGATGCTAAAATTTATTATCAAACACATTGTCATTGTTTAATAATTCCAGTATCATAAATTCAAAGTATAATTAGAAGTATATTTTAACATAGTAAACTTCATTATAAAAATAAGTTCAGGAAGAATATTCACATAAATGAATGAAAATACCTTTAAGTGACTGCCATATGTATTTTTTTTAAGTGAGAGAAATTAAATAAGGTAGGTCCTATACTATACCCTTAAAAGGTCAAACCCTAGAAAAGTAAAGAGTTCCTTTAATGAAGGGACTTCACCAAAAATTTCCTGTCTCTAATTTCTGGTAGGGAAAAAAATAAAGGCATATTACTTCTATGGTGACTACACAGGAAGGAAAGCAAGCTTAGAATGCTAGAGGTTTTAGACATGAATTAAATTGAACAGAGAAGAATCAGAGAAGGGAGCTAACACTTTTCAGTATTCAGTATTATATATTTTTCATTAGTTGAAATTGTAATTACATGAATATAATTAATCTTAAAATTCCTTAAAGTCATGGATTTAGGTGGCATGCAACATTTGTGAAATAAATTCCAGTGGCCACACTGTGTTCAAATGCATATTATAGATATTAATAAAAATCTACCAAAATAGATGAAAGGGAAAAGATTTCTTAGACAAATCTATCTATTTAATTTGGATTACCTTTGAAGCTAAAAGAACCCAGAAATGATGAACCTTTGACATTCAGATTTGCAAGCAGGGATCACATATTCAGACTTTTTTATGTCCCATAATGCTTAGCACAGATGCTGGGCACAATGTAGATACTCTATAAATACATATTTCTTCAAGTGAGAGGAGCTACAGATTTCTCAGATCTCATTATCTATACATTTTCTCGTCACCAGTAGTCTCCATATTATCTGAATAAAATTTCAGTAAGCATTATATCATACACTTCCATTATGACTGTCATATGAGAATCCTTTTCTAATTTTCACAACCAACCTAATCTCCTCAAATTTAAAAGTTACATCCTACTGGACCATAGAAAAGTAGAGACTCCAGAACCAGCAAGAAGAATGCTAATCCCTAGGGGAGAACATAAAATCAAATCAAGTCAACAAAGCATTCCCTATACCAAAGAAATCACAGGTCTAGGCATTATCTCCAAACCCCCTTTTCTCATCTTGTATTGTCTACAATTTATAGCCTACAGTTTAGCTGAAACACATACAATTAGAGTGTGGAGTATGTCCAAGACAAGAATAAAAGTTTTGAGTCCCTAGTTGCTTTGTCTAAAACTGCTCATGATTCCTGAGTTCTAAGGTTTGGTTATGACCATTTCAGGAGTCTTCATAGGGATGGCTAAAAGAAAAAAAACAGCTTCTCATCTCCTCTTATATCCTCTCTTTGTAATATCGTCAACTCGCATGGGCTCAGTTGTCATTTGTGTCAAGATGGCTACTATATCTACATACATATCCCTAATATCTCTCTTGATCCCCAGACATGCATCACTCACTACCTTCAGATAGTTTTAGATGGATATACCATAGGCATTTCAAACTCAGCATGTCCTACGCAGAACTCAACCTCCATTTCCCCCAAATTGTTCTTCCTCTAAATGTCTCTCTTTCTATTAAGAGCACTACCTTCCAATAGCTTTCCCAGGTACACAACTTGGAGTAATCATTAATTCTTCCAATTCTTTATCTCCATTTCAAGACAGGTATCAAATCTTGTCCGTTTCTCCTTTATAACATCCCTTAACTTTCATTTCCTCCTTTCTTATCAAATGGATGAATTCAGACCCTTTTACTTCCCAACTAGACTACTACAACAGACTTGTAGTTGGACTCCTGGTCTTCACAGCTGTCAAATTAACATTTCAAAGTATGAGGCTCAGCCATCTTCAGTTGTTTCTCAGTGCTCCTAGGATAAAATGCAAACATCTCAATAAGGTTATTAAAACCCTTTATAATCTGCTACAGACAATCTTCCTGGCTACATTACTTTTTGGTTTGTCTTTGTATCCAGCTTGTTGCTTTGCACATACTAGGTATTTAATATTTAATTGAATTGTATTAGATATAAAAATATGTAATATGTAATTTGTTGCCAAATAACGCTGTATCCCAAACTTTATCTACCATATTTTAAAAGCAATCAGTTCAGAAAATAATGGCAAATTATCTAAGCAAATATAGCTCCATCAATTGCAAGTTTAAAAAAACAAAGCAAACTTTGAGGTCAACAAAAAAGAGTTAGACAGTACTATCAACTATTTAAATTATGTAAGAAAGGCTGACTGAAAAATCAGACTAAATAATATCAGGTTCAGTGTAAATTCTTTAGCAAAACTACTCAATAGGAAATATGCATGGGCTATTCTTAAAATCGTATAGTTCAAAGATGGCTTAGAAGATTCTAGTGCCTTCTTTTTCTGCATTTTTTTCTTTTCTTCTGTGCATTCTTGGTGTTAGTAAATTATTTTTGAAGTAGTATTTTTTTTCACTGTTGGCCTAGTGTTGACTATTGGAGGGTTCTAGAATCTCCTGAGCCTGTCTAAAGGAACAAGTGAGTGGTTTCCATTTTGACCAAGTATAGTATCTCTCACCACCAGTAATCCTGGCCCCTCATGGTCTAAGTTCAGATTATAAGTTTAGACAAACAACAATGCTACCATATTTCCACATTTCTGCTGATGTCACTTAGGTAGTAGAAGTATTAACTTGGAAAATGGTTTGGTTGAAATTTGGTTTCAGTCAAAATCTGACACCATATAACACAATAAACTCCAAATGGAAAAATCACAGAGTTAATAAGAAGTTACATCATAAACAAATAAATTTCACGTCTAAGGACAAGGGATCATTTAATAACCAGACAGGGCATGGAGAAAAGCACAGAAGATAAAATGGACAGTTTTCTTTCTATAAAATTGAGAAGGCTGTGCACAACCAAAATCAGTACAGTTAAAATTAGAAGGGAAAGTTAACTGGGGGAGAGGATTTGCAGCAAAATTCTTTGACTGACATTTAAAATGTTCAAGGAAATGATTCAAATATGTGAGAATGAGAGCCATTCTCCAGGAGATAAATGCTCAAAGAATATGAACAAGCACTTAGGAAGAAATTCAAACAATCATGGGACCATATGTGAAAAGCCTCCAAATCACTAATAATTAGAAAAACAAAAATTAAAATAATTCCAAAGCTCTGTCTTGAACCTATCAAATTGGCATGGTTATAAAAATCATCACATGGCAAGTATTTGGACATGGCAAATGAGTAGATCTGTTTTGCTTTTCTGTTTTTGTTAGTCAGGGGTCTGCTGGTAAATATAAAATAACGCACTTTAAAGCATAATCCACATTAATTGCGTTTTCTTAAATATCTGGACAATAAACAAAACAAGAAATCAAGCTTTAATTTGTAGTTTGCCTATTTTTGAGGTTTAAGTGCTCACACTTAAAATTTAATAGCAAAGTCTCTCTAACCAGTTTGAGCTGGTTCCAGCACACCCCTGACTGGATTTTGTTTTTCTTTATGTAGGGAAAGGAGAAGATTTAGAGAGGAAGGGGAACTAGGGATAAATAAATCTAGAAAGCAAACAAATAAAAAAGAGAAGACATAAAGTAAAGACACTGAATCATTTTTAAAGTGTGCAGAAGAAAACTAAAGGAAGTTAAGAAGAAAACAGACAAGGACAACTTTTAAATTATGTTGAGTTATATTTAAATTATGTTGAATTATATGTATGTATTTTAAAAGTAAGCTGTATGCAATAGAGATTTAAGTTGCAGAGGAGTTGCAAACCTGCACTGATTGAAATTCTTTACCAGGAACTTCCTACACCAATGGAAGTACAGGTATAACCCTTATCCTAGTCCTTATCGCTGTATAAATATAGTGACCATGGACTAATAATGAATATACTCATATTTATGAATGGTGATTTTAGGCAGTTTTACAGAACCATCCCTTTAAGTCTATCTAGGAAGCCATTTACAGCATAACTCACTGAATGCTTATCAATTGATTGTCTTGCATGTAGTCAACAGGAACCATTTAGCAATCAGAAATACAGTAAACCCTCAAATTGCCAGAAGTTGGAGAGAGCTTATTAGCCAAAAAAGAGCCAAGAATGTAAAGTTCAAAGAACAGCTGCTTCATCTTTTGAGTCTGAGGTATCTACAGGCTATGTGCCTGAATATGAAGGTTAAAAAGAAGGCTAATTTGATTGGTAAACTCAACCAACTAGAACCCATAGGTGCTGGAGAGCAGGAATGTGGATATTAAGGCACACAGCGGAGGAGAGTAAACAACAGATGGGAGAAGGGCAGCATTGATGGAAGAGAAAGTAGAAACAGTAATAGGAAGAGTTGGAAGAGGAGGAAATTTAAAATATA
Organism: Notamacropus eugenii; assembly: GCF_028372415.1. Taxonomy (NCBI): domain Eukaryota; kingdom Metazoa; phylum Chordata; class Mammalia; order Diprotodontia; family Macropodidae; genus Notamacropus; species Notamacropus eugenii. Next base: position 468,184,748 of record NC_092872.1, on the reverse strand, counting down.
TACATATATATGTATGTGTGTGTATATGTACACACACATACATATATATATGTGTGTGTATATGTACACACACATACATATATATATGTGTGTGTATATGTACACACACATACATATATATACATGTATATCTTTGAAAAATGAGATAGCTCTCTAATACTGGGAAATTGAGGAAATTGAGCTTTATTCCTTGACCATGACAGGAAAGTCTACAATCTTATAGATTTTAGTTTTAGAAAATATAATGATAGACATTATTTAAGTTATGGTTTTATCTCCTTTTAAAATATCTGTACTGATACCAGTAATTAATTAAGTGAAATTTAAACTAAGTTAGTAGTATCGTGGGTAAGAGTTCTGAACTTGAAGTGAAGACCTGAGTTTAAATTCTTGCTCAGATATTTACTGGGTAACTTAACTACTCTCATTCTCAATTGCCTCTTCTTTAAAATAGGAATAATAATAATTCTTACTTGACTTGATGCAGTACTGGACCTAACATCAGGCAGATTTGAATCCCAGTCTGATCTTAGACAGTTACTTACATGAATCTAGACAAATCACTTAACTTTTGTCTCTCTCAGAGAATTTCCTCGTTTGTGAAATGGAGATAATGATGGCATTTACCTCCCAGGGTTGTTTTGAGGATGAAATGAGACAATATTTGTAAACTGTCTTAAAGTACTATACAAATGTTAGGCATTATTTTTTATTATTCTTAACTCCTTACAATCTGACCTCTGATTCTATCTTTTGACCAAAACTGTTCTCTCCAAAGTTACTGATGATCTTTTAGTTGCCAAATCCAGTGGACTTTGCTCTATCCTCATTCTCCTTGACTTTTCTTTAGCTTTTGATACTATTGATCAACCTCTCCTGCTTGACTCTGCTATCTGGTTTTTGGGACACCATTCTCTTCTGGTTCTCCTTCTCTATATCTGATTATTTCTTCTGAGTTTCCTTTTCTGGATCCTCCTCAAGATCATGACCTCTCCCTCCAAGTTTTATCCTGGACCCTCTTCTTTTCTCCCTCTGTACTACTTTACCTGATGTTCTCATCAGCTTCCATGGATATAATTATTATCTCAAGGTTGATGATTCTCAAATCTACTTTTCTTGTCCCAATCTTTGTTGATCTTGCTGATTTTGCATCTCCAGCTGCCTTCAGACATCTCAGGTATCTTAAACTCTGTCTAAAACAGAACTCATTATCTTCCTCCCTGAAACCTTCACCCCTCCACCCCCTTCATTTTTATTGCAGAGGGCAGCACCATCCTCTTAGTCCCTTAGACTGATAAACTAGGCATTGTCCTCAATTGCTCGCTATCTCTCTCTCCTCATATCCAAACTGTTGCCAAAGTCTATTGATTTTACCTCTGAAACATCTCTCATACATGCCCTTTTCTTTCTTCTGACACCGCCACCACTTCTGGTTCAGGCCTTTATCACCTCATGCCTGGACTGTTGCAATAGCCTGCTGATTGGTCTGCCTGCCGCAATTCTCTCCCCCCTCCAACCTGTCCCCCATTCAGCCACCAATGTGATTGGTGCAAGTCTGACCATGTCACCCTCCTACCCAACAAACTGCATTGACTTCCTGTTGCCTTGAAGATTAAATGCAAAATGTTCTGTTTGACATTCAAAGTCCTTCATAACTTAGCTGCCTTTGACCTTTCAAGTCACCTTATGTCTTACTCCCTGACATGTATTTTTGATTTATTCACACTGGCTTCCTTGCTGTTACAAAAACAAGGCATTTCATCTCAGGTCTAGGTATTTCCTCTGGCTCTTCCCCCTGCCTGGAGGGCTCTCCTTTGTCCTTCCACACTGATCTCCCTGGCTTCCTTTAAGTCCCAACTAAAATGTCACCCTCTACAGGAAGCCTTTTCCACCTCCGTTTAATTCTAGTGCCTTCTCTCTGTTAATCGTTTATATATCCTGTGTATAATTTGCGCTGTCTATATTTGTTTGCATGTTTTCTCTTCCAGTAGATTGTGCATTCTTTGAGAGCAGGGATTGCCTTTTGCTTCTTTTTGTATTCCCATTTCTTAGGATAGTTTCTGGTACATAATAGGCACTTAATAAATATTGACTGATTGATAGTTGTGAGGATAAAGTGAGGTAATATAGTGAAGAAAGAATCTTTGAAGATCAGGAAGTAGTAAAGAATTAATTGGCAGTAGTTCTGTTTTTAAAACACTAGCAGAAAATGATAACTCATTATCTATGGATGAGGAAAAGAGGAGTGGTTAAATTCTTGAATAACGCACAACAGTGAAATCATTGATCAGTGTTCATGAGGTGAAAGACAATAGAGAAGTCTAGTAAAAACAATTAGGAAAAGCTAGTATGAAAAGAGAGAGCCTCTGACATCGTTAGATTTGAAAATGTTTCCTTATTGATAAAAAGTAATATATTAAATAGAAGTAGATGTTTCCTATGAAACAAAAAATAATAGTAAACTTCATGTGGTTTTCTGAATGTCATGCTAATGTAATAATGTAATAGAGTTTAAATGGAGGAAAGCCTAGATATAAACCCTCATTGTTTTTTTTTTTTTCAATTTATTTAGTAGCCTTTAAATGTTCCAACTGAAGAAATCAAATGCCCCAATTTAGAGTGAAACATAGTAAGTTTGTGCAGATTCAAAAGAGAAAGACTCATGAATTCATAGGCTTGTATATAAAATTAGATTTGGGGGTCAGCATGAGTCAAGAAAATTTAATTTCAGTAAAATAACAGTCATGCAAAATAACAAGTATTAAAGTCATTTGTAAATAATGTTTTGATTTTCTGGTTTTTTGAGATTAAAGATTTTTTAAAATCTCTTTTATGTAACTATAGAACATATTTGGAAAGTTTTTTCAGAGGAAGTTTATTTCCTGGTAATAACTAACAAATCTTTTAAAAACCTGTTTCAATTATCTCTACTTTCTGTTTTATAACATGTTTTTCCTTTAATGAAATTAAAAACTGGATGTCAAGTAAAATGACCACTTTCATATGCAGAAAGTGATACCCTTCTAGAGAGATTCTGAATGACTTCCAGATGCTATGGGCAGTATAATTTTGAATCAGACTGACCCCAAGAGTGAGCCACAAGAATTTCATGGGAAGGTACTATAAAATAAACAGACGTATGAACCAATGAAATTGAAGTTCTAAATGTTCCTACATCATATTCTCTTTATTTGTCATGTATATTACAGTAACCATTACATAAAGCACTAATTCTTTTTTATGGAACTGGATAAAAATGAAATAGCTTCAAAGAATAATGGAACTAGAAGGACATACTGAAAGGACAACAAACCATACAGTCAATAGACCAAATGCTTTTTGGATCTGTAGGTCAGATCGGAGTATGGCACCACTCTCCTTGCTCAAAAGTTAGAATTAGAAACTGAAGGAACTTAGGTTCTCTTGTGACAGAATGCTGCCAAAATTACCCAACAATGGAGCTTCCTGCAAATTTTTTCTGCACATTTTTGTGTGCAGAAAGTAGTCTTATGTAGACACTTTATATGCCTTAAGTAGTCTTGTGTAGACACTTTATACGCCTATTCTTCATCTAAGATTTCATGAGCAGAGATCATATCTTTGTTCCAACTACTAATGATGCATGGGCCCAAAGTCAGAATATGTTTGTAAAATCCATGACCCATAAGGATAGACAAGTTTCTCTTTTGACTCCAATGGCATATATATTGACAAAGAAGAGAGGCAAAGAGGTTAACGGAACTTGAGTGTGCTAGGTCCAAGGTTCAGCCTCTGTGGTGAACCATCAGGGATTCCCTTTTCTCTAACTACTATAGCCTAATGCCAGGGACTAGCCTCTCTGGTCATGGAGACCTGGTTGAGTTCTTTGCTTTACATCCCTTTTCCTCCAGTGACTCTGGTACAATGTGAAGATCACTGACTATGGAATCAGAGTTCCTACATTCAAATCAGCCCTGTGATACTATTCATGGGACTTTGGGCAAGTCACAGCCTCCCCAGATCTCATTTTCCTAAACTATGAATTGAGGGTGTTGAACTTAGATGGCCTCTCAGGTCCCTTCTAGTGCTAGATCTTGTGACCCTCTGATCCCTCCCTTTAGGTGAGCCACCTTAGCCAAGCTCTGTTGTATGTGGGAACTGTGTCTTGATAAAAGCTCACTGGTTTATGTATAACTTATCTGTGTGGGACGGAAATTTTTTGGTTCTTTTACAAAGTAATAGATGATAATAGATGTTGTTTTTTGCTTCCTTATTTATTCCCTGCCATGACCCTTCCCCCCCCCCCCCAATATAAAAGGGAAAATGCAGAATGAGCTTATACTCAGAGCCCAAACAGTAAGGAAAATTTATCTCCCCTTTCCAGAGAACATTAAACAACATTGTTCCCATTGGATACTAATATTGCATGAGAGTACAAGTGACATCCTACTGGTGAAGGACCCCTTCATTCAGTATACATAGATGTCTCAAACTAGTAACTGGAAGGCTTCAAGAATAGCCAAAGCATTGTGGGAGAAGTATTTGTCAGTTCATGGCTTCCTTGATAAGTTTTATTCAGTGTTGAGATGTTGAGTGCAAACTAATTAGGGAGGTGCTTAACCTGGCAGGAATAAACTCTAATATACCACCCTCAAGGAAGGATTGGAGCCAGAGTATTTTGATCATCTATTACTGAACATTCTGGGAACACTGAGGTCTGACTAGAAGATTTGGTAGAGTCAGCATTCTTGCTTTTCTAGTGCATACTTATAATGCCATCATGAATGATGCTACAGGCTTTCCTTAAAAAAATCACAGAATCTCAGAGTTGAAAGGGACCTCAGTCCATCTCATACCTCCTAAAAGAATCCCCATTATAATATATTAGACAAATGTTCATCTAGCCTCTGTTTGAAGGCCTCCAATATGAAGGAACCCACTACCTCCTAAGGCATCCCTTACTATTTATGGGCAGCTCTAATTGTAAGAAAAATTTTCTTGACATCAGGCTCTTTTCATAAGTCTACCTATGGCTCTTGGCTCTTTTCATCCTTTACCTTTCTCATTTTCCTATTTTAATTACTATCGTTTCTTACTTTTTAAAGACTGTTCTCATGATGGACCAGATGAGTGCTCATAGACCTCTAAGGAGTGTTTGGGAAATATCCTAGCTAGGGTGAGATTTCTATCCAGTCAGCCATCTCTGCTCTCTCTCTGAGTGTCTCCAAACTTCAGTAGATGTCACCCAATTTTAATAGGCAGAAGAACAATTCTGTGACATGATGGGAGCAGGATATATCACTTTAGTTCAGGAGAGCGAGAGAACAAACATCAAGGCTAATTTTGGTTTCCAGGTCTAGGAACAGGGTAGACTGAGAATGTGGAAGAAGTTTAATTGCCACCCCTCTTCTGGTGACTCCATTTCCTATGAACTTCATGATTAGATTATGAACTTCATGATCTAGAGCCTCTTGGTACATAAGGATCTCTGTATCTTTCCCCAGGTTTCTTTTTCTTTCTTTCTTTTTTTTTTTTTTGGTTGGTGCTCAGTCTTCTCTTTTTGGACCTGACTAGAGCTGTGTTACTATTGTTTTTATCACTGTTATTGGTACAATGCTTTACCAAGGAAAAGAAAGACACTAAGTGGGGCAAGCCCTGACATTCCTCCTTCCGGAAGCAGAAACTCCCCATATCAGGATGGTAAATAGACAGTTGCCAACTTTTTGCTTAAATTTTTTTTCGATGTACAATGCTTGAGAAATCTGCCTTCATACAAAATGCAGAAGAGCGTTTTAAAAGATTTTATGATTCAGTGTTAAATCATTTTGCAGATGTTTGTGCCTGGGTTGTTTTATGAAACATGTATGAGGTTGCTGCTTGGATATATGTTTACTCATGATTTAGTAGTTAATTTGGTTTAGAAGTCACTGTTTTCTAAAATTCTGTTCCTTTGACTCTGACATACTGATGCTAGGCAGTATACACAAAGCAGATCAAAAACAGAAAGAAAAGTTCCACATACATCAGAATAATCATAGTGGCATTTTTTATAATAACAAAGTACTGGAAACAGTAATAATGCCCATTGATTAGATACATAAAAGCAATTTTATATTATTGCTGTGGCATAAGAAATAAGATGATTTCCAGTTAAAAACATTTTAAAGCACATAGATTTTCTTTTCTTTGTTGCAGATTATCCTCTCCTTCCTCTTCCCTCCCCACACCAAGAGAAGATAAGAAAAGCAAAACCTAATACAAACATGTATAGTTATGCAAAACAAATTTCTGGGTTAGTCATGAATGTGATCACTTCAGAGAGGCATAGGAAGATTTAAAGAAACCACTGCAGAGGGAAGTAAACAGAGTTAGGAAAATAAAATACAAGGTTATTAAAACCATATGAATATTAAGAAAAAGTCATTGAAAAATTAAGCCAGATGTGTCAAAATCATAATGGATGGCTATGACCCCAGAGAAGAGATGGGAAACTGTACCTCTCTCCCTTCTTTGAGTGTGGGATTATGGGTGTGGAACATTGTACTGTCAGACTTGGCTAGGTTGCTTAGTTTTGCTGAATTGCTTTCCCCCCCAACCCCTTTTTTATTCTTTGTTACAAGGCAAGGATTACTTACTCTACTGGGAAGATGGGAGGGGTATATTCAGAAATGAATTTGATGTAAAAACAAAAGATGGAGATAAAATTTTAATTTTTTTTGAAAATAGTAATAAAAATAAAGAAGATTGTGTTCCCTTCTTTAGGAAGATGCTTTGTGCAAAAGGCCTTGGAGAAAAAGAATTCATTGTTTCCTTAAAATTGGCACTTTAATTTTTATGAAACTTAGCTTGAAAGAAAGAGTTCACCTGATTCATCTTCTTGTCTGGCTAGCACAAGGAGATTAATTGTGAAAGATTATGTAGATTGTTTAAATAAGTATATGAGAAGAATTTTCCTTTTCATGTGGGAAATCAATGCATATCTAAAGTCATTTTCCTTTCTAAAATTTTAAGAATGAGAAGAGTATTTAAATTCTCATTTGCTTTTATAGGTATGGTTTTATATAATAAAATTTTCTAGGTTGAAAATTATAATGTAATGGAAATTGGGTCTTGATATTCTAATTTGATCTATTTTTGTTCTGAATTTGAATTTATAGCAATGACATAATTAAATGAAGTCTGATAAGAGAGAATCCCACTATGGAAAAGTGATACACAATGAATTTGTTATTTTTCTGTATAAATTCACCATAGGTTATTGAGCTAGAGAACCTGAGAACTTCTGGTGAATAAGTTGAATAATTAGTTTCATATTCCAATTGAACTTTGAAAAAATTTAAAAGTAAGAAGAGATAATATTTGCTTTTAGGAGGAAATTTGTTTTACTTCAGTAAATTAAAATACCATAATGTAGAAAGAGAGACTAGAATGCATGGAGCTAAGAGAAGAATGAACTTAGTGAGAATGATGATTTATTAGCAGCTTAATTGGCTTTGCAAGCTAAGGACAGTAATCTTCACATGTTACTTACAGTGAGGCACTTGTTAAGCCTAGGACCATCTCCTGTGGAAAACTGATATAACTCACCCATCTCCAAACTGGTTTTCAGAAGACTTTACATTCTTATGCCATTATGCTTTGTTATGAGACTGGTATTTGAATTTTGCCTCTGATTAATTATATGACTCTGTTAATTACAGGGCTATATCCTCATCCTTAGTAGGTGATGAAAAGAATACCAGCTGTGGAATCAGAGGATGTAGATTCAAATTCCACTTCTGTTGTTAATTACTTGAATGAGTGTGGGCCTGTCATTTCCCTTCCCCTCCCTAGTTTCTTCTGCAAAATGAGGGGACTGGACTACATGGTCTCTCAGGGCTCTTACAGCTCTAGATCTGTGATCCCATGAACTATAAAATTATGTCAAGTGCACAGATTTTTCCTACCTTACAGGGTTGTTGTGAAAATCCAGTGAAATAATGTGTGAAGCATTGTGTAAACCTTGATTAATGTCAACTCTCACTGTTTCTATTTTATTACAAAGGACCACTATCATTTTTAATATGTTAGCATGGTTTAAGATTTGCTTTAAGTTCTTCTATCTACTATTATTTTTCTTGAGATTGATATTAATTTGTCTCGTGTTAAAGTCTAAGAGACTGATTTGGATTATAGTAATGATATCAAATGTCATATAGACAAGTAAAGCTCAAAATGACATCAGCGGTTTAATTGGTATTAAACCTATTGTGCACTTGCCAACATTAATGGAAAGAAGATAATTAGCCAGCTACATAATATTTATGCAGATAGTTTGATGTTTTGCAATGACTATAAATGCCAGAACTTACTATGTAGGATGGGATCCAATGGGACTGTAGTGGTTCTTAATGTATGCTTATGATCTTGATTGGAGCCTAGTTTTATATATTTCCTTGAACAGTCCTGTTTTAATAGTCTCAATAAATTAGAACACCAAATTGGTTCTAAAAGTTATTATTGACGTGATAGGCATGTTGAAGAATTAGGAGCTTGCCACTGAGGACAGAATACTAGCAAACTGCTTGCTAGAGTGTTTATCAGTAGCATAATGAAGCCATAATAATGGTTCTGAGTAGTGCATCTGAATAAGGAGTCAGTTGCAGGTGGATATATATAAGGAATGGGGAAAACGAGAGAAGCAGATGTAAGTGGTTGCTGGACTCTTCTAAATATCCAGATTATCAAGGGTGGCCTCTACTTGGTTGACCACAGGCCTGTCATCCCCCTTGTGTGGTAAGAAGAGGCAGCATCATTGCTGGGGTTTGAGTCAGAAAACCTAGTTTTAAATTCTGCAAAATGAGGCAGTTGGACTAGATGACGTCAAAGGTCCTTTCCAGCTCCAGTTCTTTAATCCCACGATAAGACATTGCAAAAATTTACAGCTCTGGGGATAAATGTAAACCAGAATCAAAGCGGGACTAAAGATCCTAGTGTGGGGCGTGTACAAGAGATCCTACTAAGACTTCCAAGGCTATCCATCCCTGGGGGGAGAACTGTCAAGTTGACAGTAGCATTCCCTTCATCCTTTCAAGGCATTTGAAGTATGTCTTCTCATGAATTGATTCTTTTGTGAGCTATGGCTTTGCCTAGTGTGGCCTCTACTTTTGAGGGCCTTGAACATTTATTTTTCTGCCTACAAGATTGCATTGAGGATCACCTCAAATCAGGGCAAGCATTTTAAATCTTCCATTGTTGAGAACTATTTCTCTACAGATGTCTGGTTTTTGTGAAAACCTCCTAGTCCCTGAGGAAACAGGGCAGAAATTCATTTATGATCTGGTTCTTTCCCTTTTTTGGGGGGTGGGGGTGGGGGGATAAAAGGACTTACTCCTATAAGCAATGTGTAGATAGTTTCTTAATGAAATAAATGAGATCTGACTTCTTTGTCCTTTTGTTTCCACAGATTCTTTATTTCAAGTCTGTGGTAATGTGTCCTTATACTTAATAATTTAAAACAGGTTTAAAAACATACTGGAACAGGTAAAACTTGTTCAAGAATTCAGAATTTAAAAAAACTTCTAACATAGGGAATAGTTTGATATTTGCAGAAAATCAGTCTGCTTTTATTTGCTTCCTCATAGGATCATGGTCACACACAAGTGTCTCCATATCGCCAGGATCACTCCTTGATCATGAGGTCTATTGTCCATATGACGGATGCTGCTCGTTCTGGAATTATGCCTGCTGCCCAGCTCACAACCATTAACCAATCTCAGCTCAGTGCCCAGCTGGGATTAAATTTAGGGGGTGCCACTATGCCTCACACATCTCCTTCACCTCCTGCAAGCAAATCAGCAACTCCTTCCCCATCAAGCTCTATCAATGAAGAGGATGCAGATGAGTCAAACAGAGTAAGTTCAGCAGCAGCATCTTGGTTACTGATTTTCATTTTACTGGATATGTTTCAATCTGTGCCACTAGTCATCTGTACTTGGTCTTCATAGAAAATATGAGAGTATTCCATGATCACCTTTGTGAATTCCATTCTTGATGTTATTCTGTGGAACTGCATATTGTCTATTTATAGAGAAAGTAACACCTATAAGGGACCAATGGACTCGGAAATTATATAAATGTGCAGTTGCTATTTTTTTTAATTGTGGAGGGAAAACATCCCTGGACTGGGAATCTTAGAAATCCTGGTTTTGCCCTTGGAACTGGCATTTAATAGTTTATGAGACTTTAATGTCTCTCAGTCTTAGTTTTTCCAAATATGAAATGAAAGATTTATTCTAGATAATATTTAAGGGGAGCTAGGTGGCACAGTGGATAGAGTGTAAGACCTGGAGTCAGAGAATCTTCATGAGTTCAAATCCAGCCTTAGACACTTACTAATAGTGTGACCCTGAGCAAATCACTTAACCCTGTTCGTCTCAGTTTCCTCATCTGTAAAATGAGTTGGATAGCAAATCATTCCATTATTTTTGCCAAGAAAAATCCAAATGGGGTCACAAAGAGTTAGACACAACTGAACAACAACAGATTAAACATTTAAAGTTCCTTTCAGTTCTAGGAGTATCTGAATATTTTTTTTAACCAATATGAGCATTTGAAAGACTAAACAAGGCATTTGAAAGTGGTGTGTTCTTTTTTGGCTATTTATCTCTTAGTAAATAGCACTTTGATATTTTTATTCTGACTTTGTGAATATCAGTTATACCAGGTGTGCCAAAAGCCTTAATGAAGTTTAATTTAATTTTAAGCCATTAAAGCCTAACACTGCATTTAGATTTTGGGACACCTTCTATTTGTTCTATAGCACTATGTAGACATAAATGACATTTTCCTTTTATAAATTGATACATTATTTTTTTAACATCACCTACATTTTCCGACCTAACCCTCCTTCCTTCTACTCCTATCACTTAAACTTGATGGTTTAAAACAACAACCACCACAAAAAAACCATAATAGATTTAAAGAAGGAAAAACGTTAAGCAAAATCCACCAACACATCAGCCAAATCTGATATTAGCTATAGTGCTCCACAACTGCAGTCAAACACCTCTTATTTGGAACCAAACTTATTGAATGACAGACTGACTGAATAAATGAGTGAAAGAAAAAACACTTATTAAGTTGTTGTGTACCTAGAATTGTGTTAAACACTGGCGATTGAAATACAGAAGCAGAAACAACCACTGCCCACAAGAAGTACTATTCTAATGAGGAAAACAGCACCTATAGGGAAATGGCAGGGAGTATTTTGTTTTGAAATCATAGAGATACTGAGTAGAACCTTACAGGTGTAGATGGTAGATAGCAATGGTAGTATTAATTTGAATATGGTTCCAGAACTGAAAATCAGAATGTGTGTTTTAGGGGGTAGAGTGTGGGTGGCAGAGGGTACACATAGTGACCAGTAGAGCAGCTTGAGAGAAGATTGCTGTGGCATGAGGTAAAGTATGGCCAGAACCACACAGATACAGTGAACTACATGTGGCATTCACCAATCAGGTCAGTAGGATTGCAGATCTGGAGTTCCAGATCTGAAAAGGGTAATTCTTTCAGGGATGTCCTCTAGTCCCAAGGTCCTCAGGTTTATCACACATATAAAATACCAAAGATAGTCAGTATTCATCTGTTTAATTTTTAAATAATCAGATATTATTGTCACAACTGGACCATGTTTCTAATAGCTTGGATTGGGAGACTTCCTTTCTTGGGGGGTGATGTTGATTGGATTATTATTAACCCTGATACTAGATACCGTATCAGATTTGCTCCTAGGAAAAACAGATTCTTCTCTCAAAGAGAATCTGGGTTTTGTATCTAGTTTCACCTTAAGTTAATAATCATCCTTTGTGAGTTCAAATTCATTAGTCACAATTAAAGACTTACTCACAATTAAAGACTATCTCTTCATTTTTGAGAAGCACTAGAGGACAACATGAGAAGAAACAAAAACCTTCAGAAATTTATTCATTTCTGTCTTTAAGGAAGCACACACAGCATGGGAGCTACTTTTATAAAATGAGGAGACCATTGTAGTTAGTAGCTCAACTCCTATAAAGATTGAGCTTATCTGGGAATAATTTCATGATGAGTGCATGTATCTTTAACTGGTTTCTTATCACAGTGTTGGAGCTCTCAAAAAAATATTAATGCTACTTTGTCTCTTTAGGAATTTTAGTAATTGGGAAAATATTCCATATGATTTTCATTCAGAAGATAATGCTTCTCTGGAAAGATATGAAATGTAATGAACTGAATGGCTGGTGGTGGAGATCTAAGACAGGATCTTTAATCTCTGATCCAATACTGACCTCAGCTAGAGTTAATTTTTATTTTAGCAAAATTTGGCTTTTTACAAAGTTTCTGTCAGGCTTTAACAGATCTTCAGTGCAGCTAATGGAATCAGTAGGGGAGGAAGCATAGTTTAGTGGATAAAACACAGGTTATAAAAAGCTGCCCCCCCACCTTCTGACAGGGACATTATGTGGATAAATGAAATGAAATCATATGCAAAAGGCTTTGAAGTGTGTGGAGTATGTGGATTTGGCAAGGGAAGTTATATTAATTTAAGGTGTTTGTAATGCTTTAATAAGTACCTTTGAAACTTTTAGAGCTTCACACTGTGGGAATGAGGAGGAGTAGAGAAAATGAACTGTTATTGAAAATTTTGATAGTGGAATTCATATTCTAGGGCTTGCTTAACACATAATAAGTATCATTAGTGTTTTTTAAAAATTTAAGTATCAATTATTACTTTTTTACAGGTTTTTCATTTTATAGAGTATCAGTTCTTTTTCTTGCTATGTTTAAAATAGTTCTGACATTTTCACATTACTTGCTATATTCTGAAAAAGTTAACATTTTTCTAGAAGTAAAAGATGACCTTTAATTCATTGTGAAAGTTTTAGTCATTGCAGCTAATACCCACTTAGAATTTAGAGAGGCCCATTGGCAAAGTGACATTCTCATGAAATCAGCCTCAACAATCGCATTTCTAAACTGTTCATACACACTAATGACGAGTTGTTTAAAATATTGGAAGATGGCCAGTATTTTATAAATCATTAAACTTTTGCTATTAAAGCCTAACATTAGCAAAACACACTGTACGTTCATTTGTAGTATAGTATACACACAATATCATATAGGACATTGGTACATTTTATTATGATGGCTCTTAAGGATATGTACTACTAAGTTTGAGTCTCATTTAAAAGTGTTACTTGACACTTTTAGATAGCAGTTTAGCAGTTTTAGATAAACATATTTTCCCTTTTGCTCACGGTGGCTCATCTGTTGATGATTTAACAGAACTTTAAAAGGACAATTGTAGACCTAAATCTTGCTGCAATCCATGTGGATATATTTTAAGCAATAATTTTTTTAATGCTTTGTAGGCCATTGGAGAGAAAAGAGCTGCTCCAGATTCTGGCAAGAAGCCCAAAACTCCAAAGAAAAAGAAAAAGAAAGATCCCAATGAGCCACAGAAACCAGTGTCAGCATATGCCCTCTTCTTCAGAGACACACAAGCTGCAATTAAAGGTCAAAACCCCAATGCAACCTTTGGAGAGGTCTCAAAGATAGTGGCATCAATGTGGGATAGCCTGGGTGAAGAACAAAAACAGGTAATGAAAGCTATCTCATGGAAATGAATTAAAACTATCGATGTGAGTCCATCTTGACGTCATGCTTTATGGTTACATGTGATGGTACACAAAGCCCTCCCCTGTAACAGCACCAAAGGGCAAATGGTATATTTAACAGAGTCTTTATCTTTCCAGGTAAACAACTTATGATAATATGGTTGCTTCTTATAATTGCCTTTGTGTATGAGGGGGATAATCATCCTCCTGTTCTCTGAGCATTATAGATTTTTTTTTCTATTAGCTTCAAGGATGAGTATTCAGAACTCAAGGAAGGTAAGAGTGAACTTCAGTGGCCCAAAGCATCAACTTTTGATAATAACCTTTTCTTTTTAAATAATGTGGGGTTTTTTCTTTGTTGAAAGTTACACTAGAAAAAGCTTAGGTACATCATGCTTGCCTTTTCATTGATCATCTTTCTGAACCTTTGTACTACCCTGGTTGGTTTCCAAACTTTGAAGCTAACTCTGCATGTCTCATTATAGTAGCCAGGCATTTGAAATTGCATTAGAGCTCCACTGTATGATAGGCTTTCAGAGATTAACTATGTTGGTAGGAAATACTTCCTTAGGGGTTTATTCTCCCCTTCATGAGCATGTTCCTCCTATGCACAAACAGAGGAATGAATGAAGTCCTTGGATGTCTGTCCTCCCCTTACTACATGCATGGAACTCCAATTATCCTTAATACTTACATATTGACAGAAAAATCGACCCCTATTAGAGATAAAATGGAGTCATTGTTTCTGAAATGAAGAGTGGAGAACTCGTGATTTGATTTAAAAAAACATGAATGCAATTTGTAAAACTTGCTTGGTTAGGATAGTGAAGACTGAGGGGAGATTTTACCAGTTAGCCAAAATAAAAATTAATTTCCATAGATTATTGGTTCTGGTTCCTAGAATTATAAATAAATCCCAAAAGGCTTTCAAACTACTATATCGAACTTAAACAGTATGATTGGGAGTACAATGATATTTTTAGCCTCATACAAGGATTCTAGAGTAAACATTAACATTTTGCTTTCCTAAAGTGCAGGTACATTGAATATTATGGATTTTTATATGCATGGTTCAATAGCCACACTCATGAAATATCACTTCATTTTCTCCAGTTTCTTCAAATCCTATTTACAATCTTTTCAAAGAAAACCAAGATTGAAATTGCCTCATATATTTTTTTCATTTTCTTCCATTCGTTTCATTCATTTTTTCTGTTGGGTTTACAATATGATTTGGAATAGGTAAGAGAGCTCTCTGGAAAAAGAAAGAAAAATATTGATGAGGAAAAATAACTAGTGAAATTATTTACAGTAATCTGTATTTTTGATTTATTGCCTTCGAAAACTAGTGAAGTCGAACTAGAAAAGGCAGTAATATGGACGATACATACACACGTGTGTGTGTGTGTGTGTGTGTGTGTGTGTGTGTGTGTGTGTGATTTAACCTTTAATTAGAAACTTGAAAATCTTTTCTCCTTATGTAGTAGTAGTGGAGAATATACTCATATCTAGGTAGGTTGTCTTTTCTAACATTTTAAAATCGAAGCCAAAGAGGCCAGCCCTTTCTGTGCTTTTTATTGTGACCTAACTTGCTTATTTTTAGTGAGGAATAGAGATGCTAAAGGTGATATTCATTGTTGTGTTTTAATAGGTATATAAAAGAAAAACTGAGGCTGCCAAGAAAGAATACCTAAAGGCACTCGCTGCTTATCGAGCAAGTCTCGTTTCCAAGGTAAGGGTGCTAACTTGAATTAGATATTAGCTCAAGTTAAGAAATGATTGTTCTAAGAATTTAGTCATAATATTGGAAGCTGTTCTCTAGTATCTTACATTTAAATGTAACTCCCCTAAGATTTGATGTATATACATATAGATACACATACATATAATGTTTTAATATAAGAAGTCATAGCTTTACAATAATAGAGGTATGATGTATACAAATAGAAAATTCCTGAATTAAATTAATCAGTCCTATTCTATCCCAGACTCTGTGCTAAGCACTAAGGATGCAAAGAGAGATTCTGTCCTTGAAGAACTTATATTTGATATAAGGCCAACTACAGGAGTAGTACGACTGCCAGTTTTAAAGAACTGACTTTGAAATGGAATTTTATTATATATGATAAATCAATATTTTTGAATATTCAAATGAATAATTGAAAATTATACTGATGAACACAAATAAGTACATAAATACACATATATACGTACAACCTACATCTATGCCTATAAGTGTAGAAGTACATAGGTACATATTTTACTTATATACGTATGAACATATACACAAGTTTAAAAAATTACTTCAGAAAAATGACTACTTGGAAATTTTTTCTTTCTGTTAGAAGGAAACAAAATACACTTGCCAAAGAAATGGGAAAACTGAATCCATGTAAAAACCCTCATTTTTAAGTACAAAGTATCTAAGTGCAGGCAGGCTCTGTTTCCTGGAAATGGTATCATAAAGCAGATCAACACGAAGTGGATTGTAATTTCCCATAGGAGCAATGTTATTAATTTGGGATTGTGCTCCTGACCAAGGACTTGACACCAAATAAATCATAAATATGACCCACAATATGTCATAAAAGCAAAGATAAAGCAATGATAAACTACTGTAATAATAGCTCACATTTATATAGCACTGTATGGTGCACAAAGCACTTTTCTCAAACCAACCTTCTGAGTATGCCAGGGTAAGAATTATTATCCCCATTTTACAGATGAGGAAACTGATGCTCGAAGATCAACACCTTGGCTATAGTCTTAAAGTTAGTAAATGTTGCAAGTAGGACTTGACCCCAGGTCTTCTGACCCTAACCCAAGTGGTCTTTTTGCTAAATAATACTGCTTCTACAATTTCTAAAAAATAGTAAAATCTTGCACAGAGTGCTACAAAATGGTTACAAATATACTCCTTTTGCATACATAAAAAAATCCAATAGACTATAAAGTATTGTGCGTTTGTATATGTCTCTTTTCTTTTTTCTAGTCCTATGATATCATCTGTATAAGTAACTTTCACTGTTAAGACTTTACACAGCTGCAGATTAGCAACTCGAATGTAATTTATAATCTCATCCTGTTGCCTAGGGTACTAAGAGGTCAAATGACTTTTTCAGGGTCACACTGCTAGTATGTGGTAGGTAAGACTTGAACTTCAGTTTTGCTAAATTCAGCGATAGCCAGTGTTCCAACTACTACACTCTGTTCTCTGTCTCTCTCCCCCTTCCCTCCTCTCCATCTCTCCTTTTCTCTCTCCCTGTCCCTTCCTCCTGCCCCTGTCTGCTTTCCCTCTCCTCTCTCCTTCTCCTCATTTGTTTTTACTTAACCTGTGATTTCCTTGTTATTGGGAATTCTTAATTATCAAATTTCCTGTCTCTTTGGCATATATGACAAAATTACAATGATCATGAATCATAAATTTTACCTAAAGTTTAAGTGTTAACTATAATATTTATTAAAGATTTAGTTCATAATAATGTGGGTGCTTTGTTAGAATTTAGAAGAGGTTGCAGATATAATTTAGCTGGCTTAGGTCTCTTAACAAGATTTCTAATTGTTTCAACTAGTGTTTTATTTCCTTTGAATAATTTTTCTTAGTAAAAGATTCAGCACCGTTCTGTTGACCTTAGAAACTACCTCAAAGTACTGTTCTCAGTACAAATGGGTGATTGTGTTTATACCATGGAAAAAAGCATATTTAAAAAGGTTAATTCCAAATGTATTTCTTCCTCTTCTGTTACAAGTGAAATTGGAGCTGCTTGGTATCAGAGCAAATAAAGGCCACACAGCAATGTGATAAATGTTCTTAAGTTTTAGCTTTGTCAAGCACCCTCTGAGCACTTCACACTTCATTGGAAAGCTATAAAAAACATTTCCTATGTCAGTCCTGAGGACTTTTAAAAATAAGTTTCAAAATATCCTTAACAGAATTGTTAACACAGCCATTGTTCTGACTATGTAAGCACTGCTGCCTTGCTGTGTGTTCAAAAATTAGTAGAAATTATGGAATAAAAAACTAAAGGTGAGAATTGAAGAATGAAGGGTAATTAGACAGATGAAAAATAATTCGAGGCATTATATACAAAGCAGAAAAGGTTGGAGTTGCCTATACATGAGGATGCAAAATGAATCTCTAAATGTATTCGTCACTGAGTCAAATCATATTAAGAAGGCATCATGAGATATTGGAAAGATTGCTAGCTCCTGGAGTCAGAGGACCTGGGTTCAAATCTTGTCTGGGATGACAAGACTATGTTTGTGACACTGACCAAGTCATGTAAATCCAGGACCCCAGTTTCCTCAGAAATGTAAAATTAGGGACCTCTGAGGTCCCTTCCAGGTCTGATCCTATCCTTTTGAATTAGGAAGCTTCTGACTAACCATTGAGTCAGTTCAACTAATTTTACTTTTAAATTGTTATTCTGTAATTAGTAGAAGTGATATTGTATCTCTAATATAAGGAAATGAACTATATATACATATATATACACATACACACACACATATATATACTTATATATGTGTATATATACACATATATATGTGTGTGGGTAGATAGATATTAAATGCAACTGAACTACAGTATGTGAAGCATCTGATGCACAAAAACCAACCCATCCCTGACTTAGTAGATAAGTCCTAGGAAATTGCCCCAAATACATAGAAGTGAAATGACTTGTCCAGGGTCACATAGCTAGTCAGAGACAGGATTGAACCCAGGTCTTCCAGACTCCAAGCCTAGATTGCTATCCACTATTCCTATTCTCTATAGTATCTGAGTGGATATTAGATACTTATTAAGGACCTATTGTGTACCTTTTGACCTTTTAGCCTTCTTCCCCTGGATCTCTGCTCTTCTTCTAGGGGACTTAAACACTGATATTCTTTAACTACACTGACTTCCAAGTTCTTCATTATCCTCATCTCCCAAAATTAAAACATGGTTTCGATTATTAAAAAGCTTACTGTCTAGTATGGATATACGGCATATATGCAAGTATTCTATGCCATACAGTAAATATGTCATAGTTATTATACTAAATTTATATTTATAATACCATATTTAATATACTTAATATTTACTATTTCATAAATTTACTTTACAATAATTATACAGAATAGAATTCAGTAATAGAATAAAATACAAATACTATCCTTGCAAGTTCTGAAGAAGGAAAAAAAACCTTACTTGAATTTAGGTTAATTTGATGATGTGCTATGTCTCAGAGAGAGAGAGAGTAAGTAGTTACCAGTGATGACTAGAAAACAAGATCATATTCTGGAATAAAACAGGTGTAATTTATATGGATCATTAGTAAATGAATATAAGAAATATATTAAAGTGAATATTTGGTTGAATGTGAAAATTAGCTGCCCAATAGAAATCATGCTGAGTTTCACCTATTGTCCATCCAAACCAGTATTGATAGGTTAAAAAAAAGGCTGAAATCAAGATGATTTCAAATCAACCAATTTCAAGATGAAATTTAACAGGGCTCAATATTCTGTATTTGGATAAAAAAAATAAATCGTACAATTTTGAAATGGGAGAGTTCAAAATGACAGCACTTCATACAGGAGAAAAACCTTAGTTGATCTCTAGCTCAATATGCCAACAGTGTGATGTGGGCTCCATTTTTTTTAAAGCACAGTATCTAGATTACAGGATCTAATGGTATCTTTATACTGATTAGACCACACCCAATATGTTGTATCCAAGCCTTGGAATCAACATATTTTAAGAATGCAGCAAGAGTGGGTGGGTAACTAGGATAGTAGTAAAGTAAAGTAAGTAGTAAATCATCACAAGAGGAAAAATTGAATCTCCCGGAATATTTAGCCTCAGGAAGAGAAGACCAAGGTGAAAGAATGATATTTGCCCAAAAGCATCTGAAGAGATATAAGGTAGAAGAGGGAACAGACTTGTTTTTGTAACTCTAAGAAATTGTGTATCTACAAGGACCAAATAGTTGGGAATTTACGAGGAAGTCTATTTTGACTCTGCAGTTATCTGTTAAGCACTTATTATGTGTCAAGTGCTGGGCTATGCGCTAGGGATGCAAAGACAAATATGAAGTGATCCTGGTTCTCAAAGAACTTTCATTGTATTGAAGTTGCCAGAGAAGGATAAAATGAAGAAAATTAAATATAAAACATATCCAAAATAATTATTCCATACAAGAAAGAATAATTAGAGTTGTCCCTACAAGAGAGTCAGTTGTGAAACAATGAGTTGCACATCCCTGGAAATGTTCAAGTATAGGCTGAATGACCGCTTTTTAAGGTTATTGTGAAAGGGATTTCTACACAGTATATGGAATTCGACTACAATACCTATTAGCTCCCTTCCAACTCTAGGATTCTGTGAATTCTAGGGGAAGGACATTCATCATCCTATTTGAATATTAGAACATTTAGCTGTTAGCTGCCAGATCATTCTCATTCCTTTTTCAGTTTTTTTTAGAAAAATTTTTTTTGCTTATTTTTAACCTTTTTTTACATTTAACATACAAAATATGAGCATTTTATAAACAGAGAAAAGAGAATAAGCATTGCTTATAAACCTTACAGTTATATCATTGGCACTTTGCATTTCTTTCCAAAGTTATATAATAAATTCTACATGTCAAAGTCCTGCTTTTCTGGTTTTCCTTCTTATTCTCCTATTTTCTTCTGGGGCAGCTAGGTGACACAGTGGATAGAGTGCTGGCTTTAGAGTCAGGAAGACCTAAGTTCAAATTCAAATGCAGACAGTTACTACCTCTGTGACCCTGGGCAAGTCACTTGACCTTTGTTTGCCTTAATGAGGACAATAATAGCACTTACCTCCCAGAATTGTTGTGATTAAATGAGATAATATTTGTTAAGTGCTTGGCACATCATAAGTGCTTATATAAATGCTAGTTATTGTTATAATTATTATTAACCTTTAAACAGTACAATGGCCCTCTTTTTTCCTTTCTCTCTTGTTCTTTCTTTTGTGCATTCTAGCCTTTTGTTACTATCACCAATCCCCTTTCCACCCACCCATTTAAAACAAACAAAACCTTATAACCAATCTGAGCATAATCAATCACAACACAGTTCAGCCTGGGATAGACATTTTAGGACTTGTTCTGCATGTTGTTATTATCTCACCTGCCCTCCAGATTCATCATTATCCTCAACTACCATGACCTACACCCTCTCTATACCCCAACTGCACACAAAGATTTCCTGGCCAGCCTCTTGATCTGAGTATCACTTACAAGTATTCTGTTTCCATAATCTAAAATTCTGAAATTCTTTTTTCTCAGTGTACCCTTCTGTCATTCTATCATCACTCCTTTTATTTTTGTTCCTCCTTAATCTATGTTTTGTCCTCAAGTTCTTGAAGGGTTTCCATGCCATTTGGAAAATATCCTCTTCCAAAAATAAGTCCATTAAGTGATGGCAGACCTCCTCCAAGCTACAGGCAACAAGAACCCTTCTGTCTGTTTCGATAGGACTCTTGAACTCCCAGGAGGAGGTGTCATCAACACAGTGTACCCATGTTTCAGACCCTGTATTTCTCAATGGAGCAGCTGGGTGGCATAGTGTATAGAGTGCTAGGCCTGGAGTCAGGAAGATTCATCTTCCTGTGTTCACATCTGACCTCAGATACTTCCTGGCTGTGTGACCCTGGACAAGTCACTTAACCTTGTTTGCCTCAGCTTTCTCATCTATCAAATGAACTAGAGAAGGAAATGGCAAACCACTCCAGTGTCTTTGCCAAGAAAACCCCAAAAGGGATCATGGAGAGTTGGACACAACTGAGAAAACAATTTCACAATTTTCAGTGGCTCACTTATGCCTATCCTTCTTAATAATGACCTTGGAGTTGAACAATTCAGGTTTACACTCTTCTCCACTCTTGAATCTTATGGCCCCTTGCCCTGGTTCTTTTATTTTCCACCATTTTAAACCTTGGCCCATCAGCTTCCTCTTCTTCTACTCACATACTACTTAGTGATGATGGAGGAATTTGGACAAATGTACCAATGAGGTTCACTACAAATGTGTGTTTTCTAACCTCAAACCCTCACTAAAGCAACTATACTTTTACTCTTCCTTAATTGATTATCACATTCCCCATTTCTGTTGTTTTCAAACACGCTCTCCTTGGTCTTTCACACCTTTTCCTAGACTCTCTCTTGAGCTCTAGTTCTGCAGCACTAACCCCCATTTAATATTTGCCATTGAATGCCCTCTAGGCATTTCAAATTCTTTCTGTCTAAAAAAAGAAGTCGTTCTTTTCCCCCTAAAACTATCTCTTCCTGTTTCTGTTCAGGGCACAACTATCATTACATTTACTCAAGTTCACCACCTTATAAATCATCGTGAGTTCTCAGTTTCCTTCACCCCACATATATGATCATTTTTACCTCCATATTTGTTGTGTTCCATTCTCCATACTCAGAGGACCACTACTGTACTTCAGACCCTCACCACTTATTTATTGCCTGTACTATTTCAGAAGCCTTCTAATAAATCTCCTTGTCTCAGGCCTTTCCCCACTCCATCCTGTGTTCTCTCCAGCTGTCAAATAGGTATTCCTAATGCAAGGCTTGACCATATTACTCCCTTCTGGAAAAAATGGGCTAGCAGGTCCCTCTTATATTTAGGGTCAATTTAGCCTCCTCAGTTTGGGTTTTTAAGTCCTTAATTTGCTTCCAGCCAACTTTTCCAAATTTCTTAAAAATTATTCCCCTTCATATACTCTACAATCTAGCCACCTTGACCTATCTACTATTACTCATTCACCACATTCTATCTTTTGTCTTTGTGCCTTTGCAAAGGCTGTCTCCTGTACCTACAATGCACTGTCTGCTCATGTCTACCTCTTAAAAATCCCTAATTGTTTTTAAGCTCAGTTCAAATGCCATCTCTTACATGAGACCTTTCTTTATTATACCACAGTTGCTAGTGCCTTCCCATCCAGATTACTGTATACTTTATATGTATATAGGTGTATGTAGATAGATAGAGAGATAGACAGACAGACAGATATTGTGTTTGCATATAGGAATCCATGTTTTCTCCCCTGATAGAATGTAAGTTCTTTGAAGGCAGGACAGTTTAATGTTTCTCTTTGTACTCTCAGGGACTAACCCAGTATCTGGTATATGACAGATGATTAATAGTAGATAGATTGATTCAGAATTGGCCAACTGAAATAGATAGGGAAATGACAAGCTATATTTTTCCTTAAGTATGAATTATGTAAAGGATAAGAGTAAAAAATTAAAACTACTCATCTCTTAATCGTTGTTTTACTTGGTAAGAGATAGTATTGTTGGTGAACAGTTGTGTGATAGCAGCACAAAGTGAGTGGCCAGAAATGCCCTATTTATAACTCCCTGAATCTGTAATAAGTTGCTTTCTTTCTGGATCCTGAGTTTTTCCTCCTCTGTCTATGCCTAAGTAGATCAACCAGAAAGAACTTTCATTACAAGCTATTAATTAACTTCAGGGATGTTTTAATAAAGGAGACAGGTAAGGTTTTAAGGCCTTTTTAACTGGCAATGTCTAAGAAATCCAGTTGTTTTTGTTAATATCATACTAAATATCCTAGTGAACATTTCTGTGTTGTTTGGCAGTATACATTGTACTCAGTGAAAAAATAGAGATTATTTTCAAGCACTTATTAATATTCTCTTGAATGAAGAGTTGGTTAATGTACATGAATATTAGGGATATGATATTCAAATTTGTGTTCATTTTTTAAAATTTTGAAACTTTAAAAAAAAAATACAGGCTGCTGCAGAATCGGCAGAAGCACAGACGATTCGTTCTGTCCAGCAGACTCTGGCATCAACTAATTTATCATCCTCCCTTCTCCTGAACACTCCTCTTTCCCAGCATGCACCGGTGTCAGCATCTCCTCAGACTCTCCAACAGTCCCTTCCCAGGGCAATTGCTCCCAACCCCCTAACCATGAGACTGCCAATGAATCAGATTGTAGCCTCCGTTACTATTGCAGCCAACATGCCAACAAACATTTCAGCACCGTTAATTAGCTCTATGGGAACAACTATGGTTGCCACACCATCTTCAACTCAAGTGAGCCCCTCGGTGCAGACCCAGCAGCATCAGATACAGTTGCAGCAGCAGCAGCTGCAACAGATGCAACAGCAACAGTTGCATCAGCATCAAATGCATCAGCAAATCCAACAGCAAATGCAACAGCAGCATTTTCAGCACCACATGCAACAACATTTGCAACAGCAGCAACACATCCAGCAAATTAGTCAGCAGCAAATGCAGCAGCAGCTGCAGCATATCCAGTTGCAACAAATGCAGCAGCAGCAAATGCAACACATGCAGCACCAGTCTCAGCCTTCTCCTCGGCAACATTCCCCTGTAGCTTCACAGATAACCTCACCCATTCCTGCCATTGGAAGTCCCCAGCCAGCACCTCAACAGCACCAGTCACAAATACAGGCCCAGACACAGACTCAAGTATTATCACAGGTCAGTATTTTCTGAAGGTAAACATTGCAAAATTGATTTGCATTTATTTGGGAGGATGAGGTGTAAGGGTAAACCATATTTGGCTGAAACTGTAAATTGTTGATGGTGGTTATGCAGGTGTGCATAACAGATCAATGGTCCTCTGAAGTGTCTATCAGATAGGCAATAAAGAACTACAATGTAGCTGTGTATCATCTTTTAGCTGACTATAAATCATTTGGTTTTTAAAGAAAAGAAAAGCTGTGCTCTTTCATGTGATGCCTTTTTAATTTATTCAAGCTTTACCTACAATATGTGAATCCAGTGGTCTAATAAATATGGGACATTATGATGACTGTAGACTGGCCTTTCAGAGTTATATTATATAGTCCTTATTTCTCGAAGAATGAATGAATGCACTTCAAGGCAGTTTGAACTCATGAAGCCCTTAAAAAGCACAGTTGTAACTACCTGTAAAATGAAGACTCAATTTCATACAAACATTTGTATGACGTGAATAGTTGATGGCATTTTTTTTGTCATGGAGAAAAATAATGTAAATCACAGACTTTTGCCAAAGCTATTATTTTTGTTCTTAAAACTCTTCAGAAAATCAAATGCGAGTGATTAAATGTTCACTTCTATCCATGGTTTCCTCAAATCAAACCACAGCATATGTTGTAACAAAATATATATTACCACTGCTATCCCATTATGTCCATTCTAATTAGAAAAAATGTGAATATTATATTCCGTGTTTGAGTGAAAAGTTTCAAAAAATAAAAATAAAAACACTGTATTTTTAAAAAGGAAATGCACTTAAATGAAAACAGTTATTACAAAAGTTAAGATTTTAAAAATGCAAGAGTTTTTTTTATTATGCTGTCATACCAGTAGAATATTTAAAAGAAGCTCTACATCTGAATAATCAATGTAAATAATTTCTTTAAATGTTGTAAGTTTTCCTATCATGTGCTGTAAAATTTTCATAAAGGAGGCTTTAATGTAAACACTGGTAACACAAACCATTCGTTGCTACGTTGCTTATTGTGTGTTTATGCTATTTTATACTTTTTTATGAGTTGATAGCAGCAATTAAGTTGTTTGTATTTTGCTTAACAAAAAAATGCTTTTATCTTGCTATAGAATAAACACATTTCAGTAAAAAAAAATGCGGATTGTGTTTTGATGGAAGAATCTATTTTCTAATAAAAAATAGATGGTACATTTCATTGGGGGTCTTTAACATACACAGGTACAAAGGTACCACACTAAGTTTCATTGGAACCCAAGTAGACTTTTCCATGTTAAGTAAGAACTGTTAAAATTAGCCTAGAATTCTAATTGCCTCACCAAGAACTTGTGTTTTGTTTTTTTTAAAGCCTAAGATACAGTAAAAAATGAAAAGGATAGAAGTCATAGTTAGTAGAGTTGGTACCTGCTGGCATTTCTGGTGTTCCTTGCTTTAATGTGGTTGGTGAATGCTTTTTCTGGAATATAAATCCTTTTTTTTTTTTTTTTCTGCTTCTCCCATCTCAGCCCCCTTACCCCTTCCTCTCCAGAGAAGCTCTACTATGAGAGCAGTATGGCCACTATCCCCAGTTGTCTTGCATGATTAATTGCAGCATCTGTCCTGTCAGAAGCTATAATGAAGAGGTCTTGATAAAAATTGCAAATTACCACTGGCAACAGTCTTAAACTGCTTATGATAAAATGAAAATTAAAAACAGCAAGTGTCAAGCCTGACCAGCATCCTAATCTGGAAAGAATGAATGTGAGAGATGGTGTCCATAAACTACTATGCGTAAGAAAGACATACACAAATAATGGAGTATGGATTCCTGAAAGTTGCTGTTGTGGCTCAAAGAATATTTACTGTATGTTATGGGTTATTAATAATGAATTCAGCTTTCAATATTTCATAATCCTCTGGTACTCCCATATTATGTACAAATATTGAACAGCAAGAGATTCTAATTATAAATTTATAGATTTCTTGCAGTAGAAAAATGTATGTCTAAATTGAAGCTTTTCATAAGATGTATTACTTGACAGGTATCGGTGTTGAAACAGTCTAAGGATGATACCTAATAATATCTATAGGGGAGTGATTATTTCACAAAGGCGAGATCTTCTTGCAGTAGATATCTCATAGGCTGAAAGTGATTGTAAAATATTTCTGTGGATTGAAACCAACATCAACTAACAATGAGAAGCATTTTATATTCTGTTTTGAAACCTTTAGACAAATGTCTTCACAATTAATTGCTAAACTCCATGTGACAGTAATTGTGTATTGTTCTGTAATTGTCATATTGAAAGCCCATGAAGTATCGCTTGGAAAAATTGTCACTAGTGATAAGAGTTAATTGCAAGTGAAGTCTGTTTTCAACAGTTTGCAGTTATAAGCAGGTGTTATTACATCCATTAAATGATTTTATAAATCTTGGGTTTTATCACATTTGATTAAGTGCTGCTTACTTTAGTGATAGCCAATTCCAAGAAAAATAATTTAATTACTCCAGAATACACACACACACACACACACACACACACACACACGCATACGCATACGCATGTACGTGCACATACGTATATATTAATCACAAGACAGAACTGTACATTTAAAATGTCAAAGACTTAAATCATGAAAAAATAATTCTCAACCTTGTTACCAAAGAATATTTCACAAGATCCTCCAAAGCATATTGTGAAACAGCTTGTATTTCAATTTACACGTGTGACTGTTCCTATTCCTATGACTTAAGTAACTTGGTGCACTTTTTGTTACAGGTTAGAAAGCACTAGAAATAAATATGATGAAAATGGACATGAGAAAGACATAGTGTCTGATTAGTGTGACATTGAAATTCTGTACCTCTTAAGTGGTGCTTTCTCTCCTGACATTAATAAGTCCTGCCTCTCCACCCTCCCCCCCTCCCTGGAAGATATTTTATTACTCTGGCTAACTATGTCCTACTCTTGCATTAACCTATGCTGCCATGTGATGAAAGAACATAAGGAGTTTTCATTTTTTAGCTGACATGGGGTCATTAGTTCCTAAGTGAAAGAACAAAAGCTTAAATGCCTTTATGCAGTATAATTTCAACGATATATTACCACCGATATATTGAAGTTTGATGGTTTTCTAGACAGATGGATTCGTATCTCAGGTTTAACTGGGAGTCTTCTGCTGCCTCATTCAGTGGGTTTTCAACATCTGAATGGCTTCTTTTCCATTTCTCACTTCATGGAGTATTTTTCAGCACTGGACTTCATTCTAACCTTTCCCTCCCCCACCCCCCCTTTGTTTGGCTTTTGTTTGGCAACAGCTGTTATTATCGTTTTTTGGTCAGCTGT
This sequence comes from Notamacropus eugenii, assembly GCF_028372415.1. NCBI lineage: Eukaryota > Metazoa > Chordata > Mammalia > Diprotodontia > Macropodidae > Notamacropus > Notamacropus eugenii. Next base: position 468,157,293 of record NC_092872.1, on the reverse strand, counting down.
GATTGCTGGAGGCAAAATAGGACCAGATGGTGTTTTGCTATGCATGAATGGAGAGTTAGAAGAGTTTGGATTGAATAGGCCAAGTTTGAATGGTGTCTATGCACCACCTGCCCGCGTTAGCAGCAGTATACACATCATAGTAGCATGATCTGTCTCAGACCTACTAGAATTGGATGGGAAAGGAGAGGGATGGGTTGGATTTTCTCCATATTTATTGATCTTCCATGCTCTAACAGCATAATGAGGTGTACAGTCAATTTGAGTTAATTGGATATGACACAGCATGTACATGTAATCCATCACTCTAGTCTCCGGGTACACTTTATGGGTTTTGCTGCCACAGAAACACACACGCTCAGTAATAGCCAACATTAATGGGCTAAGTAGGCAGAAGTTAAATAGTATAACTGTCTAGATGGTAGCCTTAGAAATATGTGGTGGAAGTTACTGAAGAGAATATACTTAAAAATAGTGTTTATACCAACACATATCATGAAATTAAGGATAGCTACCTCTCTTCTGATATATACTGATATGTTATAACTGATATATACCTAGATCAAAATTAAGGATAGCTACCTCTCTTCTGATATATACTGATATGTTATAACTAATATATACCTAGATCAGTTCTAATATGAATAAAATGCCCTAATGTTTGTTTAGGCAGCATGATATGATGTAAAGATCCCTGGACGCCAGTGATCTGTTTTAAAGTTCGTGTTTCCACTTAATAGTTGGATATCCTTGGGCAAGTCATTTCATTTCTCTGAGCCTCAGTTTTCTCCTCTGTAAAATGGGGAAAATACTACTTACTGCACAGTTATTGTGACGAAAGCATTTTGTAATCCTAGAATGTGAGCAATTCATTTCATTCATTATCTTTGGTAGGATCGTTAAACATTTTTGTATTTCAATATGAATTTATGACCTCTTCAATAATATACCAATATGCTATGTCCCAAAAGTCTAAGGGTAGTTCTAGGGTAGTAAAGTTTAAAACTGCTCTAATACTTTTGGGATACTGTATATATGATCAATAATATTAATAATAGCTGGCATTGATTTAGTGCAAAATGCTTTACATATATTATCTCATTTAATCATCAGAGCCAATGGTCCTTTGAAGTAGTTCTAAGCATATTATTACCCTCATTTTACAGATGAGAAAACTGAGACCCAGAGAAGCCAAGTGACTTGCTCACAGTCACTTACTTGTTTGTAAGCATCAGAGGTGAGAGTTGAACCTAGATCTATCCTGATTCCACATTCTGAGCCCTTCCTACTATCCCATGCTAAAATACAAATGATATGGAAAGATCATCCACCCACTACAACTTTTGTTCATGTCTTTACTTGACATCCTGTGCAGTGGTTCTACCAAGTATGCCAGCAGCCTTCCTCTAGATCTTCCTGGCCATCTTCTCAAAAGAGACTAGGCTACTTAGGTTTTAGCTTTTCATCTCTAGACCTTTCACCCTGAGGACCTCTTGTCACGATCATTGATTGACTCACCTGACCTAATCTTTCAGGCATGTTCCAACCATATTTCACTTCACTCTCTACTCTCAAGCAAACTTTGTGTTGACATGCCATATGTACCTTATGACCTTTTCTCCTATACCCCACCCTCCCCCAATTCCAGAACCATGGTCAGTTCAGCTCAATCATTGTTCCTAAAAGGGATGTGTCAAATATCCCCCGATGGGGATATGTGGCCCTGTTTACCATCTTTGTAACTTTGAGGACCAAAGTGCCCCTCTCTGGCTACCACTCCACTCTGTATGTTGTTTTTCTGTCTTAAAATGTAAGGGCAGGGACTGTCTTTGCTTTTATATTTGTATCCTCAGCACTCAGAACAGCCTTTTCATCACAGTGAGTCCTTAATAAATGCTTATTCTTTTATTTATTCTTGACATCGCATTAGATAGCAGTAAAGCACACAGACTGTCGATCAGTTAGCCTTCATTCTTGCTACATGACTACTCCTTCCCCTTTTCTAGACATACATCTCCCTGGTGATATTTTACTTCCTTTCAACTGTACAATTCTTCATTGGTAATATACATAGAAATATACTAGGAAAAAATATTATATTTAGATGAGTGCTATTTGCCAAACCCAGGCACATCTTTGTGTTATTACCTTATTGAACAGAATTTTCCAAACAGCATTCTTTCCATTCCATCCCCAAGTAAGCATATCAAAGCTCAACATTTGAGCAACATTTAAAAAAAAAAAAAAAAAGGCAGTTTGTCCTTGAGTTCTAAGGTTCATTCAACTCAAATAAATCATCATATACAAGTACATGACCGTGCCAAAGAGAAAAAAGTGAAACTTAGCAGCTAAGTGACAGTGGGGCTAGTGACACACATACCTCTCCCTTCCTTGCTTCCTTCCTCCTTCCCTTTCTGTGTCTCTGGCTCTGGCTCTCTCTTGCTTTCATTCTTCCAAATTATTTTAGGAGGCATCATTGCCTAGCAGAAACAATTAAAACAAAAAAGAAGAAATGAAAGAAGGGAGCAAAGAAGAACAGAAGAATATTTGAAAATATTTCCCAATATTTTAAATATTTAATTGTATCACTAAAGACATCTCCTCCCTTAGATGCTCTTCATGTGGTTGCTCAAGTGCCCAAGAAAAGATGAATATGCCTCATAACACATTAAATGTATTTTTAGGGATGGAAGGCATAGACTATCCTCACATTAGTATAAAGTGTGAAATTATTTCATGTATTTTAGCTGTAAAAGGAAAGCCATTTTCATCACCGATATGTGTCTAACCAGTCCTTGAACTCATGTGATTAAATGATATGTAACAGACCACCCTGGCCCCTTCTTCTTGAAGGCCAGGTAGATTAAATTTCACTCCTTGAGAACCCTTAAGGGGAAATGAGGGGTAGGGAGAGGGATGTAGATTCTCTGCAATGACTCTAACGTTTCCTCCCTTCCCCAATGATGTTTCCTTAGTCATAGGGGAGTAGGTAAGTCCTTGTTCCTCAGTTTCATTTAATCACTGACAGCCACATTTGCTTTTACACAGAAATATTTACTTTTAAAAGTACAATTACAAATATACAAATTTACTTCCTAAAATGAGAGAGGCATAATCCCCTTCTTCCTTCTACACCTCAGTCTCTGAGGAGGAGGAAAAGAGGATTAGGTTCATATTTTAGCACAGTTCCCATAGAGCACAATCTCAGTTCCCAGTCTTAAACCCACCCTGGTACTCAAGTTCTAGGACCCCTGGCTTCTTAGGGCTTCCATTCTGGGCTGGCTGCATCACCCATATCCTGCTTCCAAAGTCATCTTTTCTTGAACTTGCAGTCCCTTGGGATTCACCTCCAGCACCAGAAACAAACATTCCTGGCCACATTTCTCAGAATCTTGGAAAAAGAGGAGAGCAGGAAAAGGAAAGTCCTTCCTTTCTCACTGGTTCAGTTCATGGCATCCATGCTACTGGTTAAATTGGAATCTTCAACCATCCGGATGCAGCATGTAAGATTTGTCTAAAAGAGGACAGCACAAAGGAAAGAACAGTTCACTCTTGCTAATTTTAAAGACATAAGCAGTCAAGCAAAAGAGGCTCCCTCCACCCGTTGTGGTAAGGGACTCGGTGGGCTACATCTTTGGCAAACTGGGTATATTCCAAAGGCATTTCAAGGATGTCTCCATGTTAAGAGAAATGGGCATGCCCAGAGAAGCCCAGGTTACATATATATATATGTGTATGTATGTGTACATACACATATATATATACATATATATGTATACATATGTATATTTGTTGTTTGAAACCCCAGGCAACAATAAGTATGTTGGCCCCACGTTATTATCTACTTCCATGGAAGAAGCTCCACAAAGTGAAAGTAAAAGCATTCATTTATACTTCTTTAAAAATGAATAACTCTTTTATTGGATTTAGGAAACATTTCATAGGAGTACCTCCATTTATGTTCTGCTTCACCACTTTCAGAGATTTTCCCCCACATATAATGCATCCCCCAATCTTTACAAGAACATTGTGAAAAGGGAAGACATCATATATTCCCATTTTACCACTGAAGACACTGAGGCAAGTTCACATGACTTCTTGGTACTGGGTTGGGAACTAGAATCTAATTCTTTTTATTCCTAGTGCAGTGCTCTTTCCATTGCATGGAATTGTCACTTACCAAAGGAGGCAGAGAGTGTTTTGTTACCCTCCTTAGCTTTTTACTTCAAAGAGATATTATTATATTATAACTGAACCAAACCACCCCACTCCCCAACAAAACCTTCCGTATAACCACTTACCAAGACTGAGTAGTAGCTCAGGTTCAGCAAGTAGAAAATAGTACCATTTCTAATGTTTAGTATAGTTCATGTTTGGAGGGCAAGATGGCAAAGCATTTCGATTACTCATTTGGGGTCTTACTGTGTGACTTCAGGTAAGTCAGTCAAAAGTCTGTCCCTATTAACTTGAAAACAAGATGATAATTGAGTGAGCTGATATTAGGTTCCGGTTTTTATTTTGGTTATCATATTCTTGATTTTTCAGTCATTTTCTGCTTCAGGCATCCTAAGTGGCCAGAAAAGATTTACTTGACAATGGAAAATAGACTTGTTGAGTGTCAGGATGTTCCAATGAGCAAGAACATGTTTTCTAATCCTTCCTTGATGGCTAATTTGCTAATTTCTCTACAATATCTTGGGCCAGTGGCCCCAAACCCTTTCTTTCCCTTCCCCTCACTGACCATTCTTAATTCTGCTGTTCCTTTAATTGAATTTGAGTAGTTAGTCCCAAGAGACAAATAATAGTATCCAAGGGAATTACAGCAATTCTGATCACTTACGTACTTTTAATATTCCAAAATAATGAAGATCTTTAGGTATTTGGACAATTCCTGATAGCCTAGTGGAGCTAGCAAATGAGACATTTCTAATTTTTTACAATTTTAGTAGTGGTGATTCCCAATTATGATATTTAATATATTGTTTTGAAGAGAGGCAATGATATAATGGAAAGAACATTATACTAAGAATCAGGGTTCTGATCCCAAATTTGTGACTTAATACAGAGATCATGGGTAAGTCCCTTCACTCCAGTCGTCAGTTTTCTCATCTCCAAAATTGGGGGTAGAAGTAGGGAAGAGATTTGATGAGATAATCTCTAAGGTCTCTTCCAGCTCTAACATTTCATGATTCTGTAGGATAAATTTTGGCAGCCATAGCTTTTTTCTTTTTTAAACAAAGAGGAATAATTCCATCGGAAAATTTAATATCCTGTTTGCATGAAGAAAATGAAAACTGCTCGGACTGTGTTTTTTGGAGATAGAGAGTTTGCATGAAAATGGTATGTTTTCACACATCTTGGAGCATTGAAATCTTGATTGGCAAGGGAACCATGCAGTGCCTCAGGGAAATTATTCATGATTGAAATTTGTTAAAGAAAATGACAGTGTTATTTTGTTCTGGTTAATCAATAGAGAGGTGAGGTGCCATGGCTCAATTACTCTGCTGTATATTGCCAACCAATCAAATCAGAAATACTGTTTAAAAGCACTAGCACAAATTGGCTTTCTTTGATGAAGTTGAATTCCTGGGAATATTTTCTACTATTTATTCATGGGTCATATCTGAAGTTTGTTTATTGCTATAAAACAGCTTCGTTGTCTACGATAGACAAAGTAAGTGCCTTGTTTAATTCTTCTCCCCAGGTCAAACTCTCTTGAGGAGAACAACAGAGGGTTGTGTTTTATCAGGGGAGGTTTTAGTTCTTGACCTACAAATGTGTTCAGACACCAAAGTCATCTTTTTCTTTTTTCTGTTCTCTTTCTTTTCTTCTTTCTTTCACTTGCTTTTCATCTTCATTGTTTGTACTTTATACTTAGCAAGGGGCCTCTGTAGAGGGAAAGACACACTTTGGTATTCTGGAGGAGCAGTCTGGTCCTCTATAACACCTCAATAGCTATTCACTAAGAGAAATTTGGGAAGCACTACTCTGTCGTCTCTGAACATACTGGGGATGTGGGGCAGAATGCCGCAGGACAAATTAAGCATGTTTAATAGCAAACAAAAGCTCTGTTACTTTTTGGGGGACTCAGAGGCAAAGATTCTTGCTATAAGCAAGAGAACAAGTTACTAAGCTCAAATTCAGTGGAGCAGGGCCATAGCTCTTGAAGGGGTAAGTCATTTAATTGATGTGGGTTTGTGGAGAGACATCCCTAATAGCCGCAGAACTGCATGGCCCTTAAGACCTAATAAGCTATGTTTTGTAAGTCTGTATTCTTACAGTAACCAAGGGTTTTATGTTGGATACAGATGGTGTTTATATAGAGTATACGAGCTCCGTGTGAGAAATAGTCATAAAACAGACTGAGGTTTGGTATAATTATTCGCAATTACTATTGTATAATTAGATGCTGCAACTATTATATAAAAAATATTGTAGAAGTAGGCCATGTTCATACTTCAACAATAGTTATTAACAATAAGCGACATATGTTGTAAAATTTGCAACATATTCTATAGTGTTTCCAAACTAACAAGATTTGGCTAATTTGCAAATATGGAAGAGTGCTTTCTAATCTTTCTTGCTTCGGGAGGAGAATCCCTGGCCCTCACTTCCTTCAGACAGCACAAGTTCTAGGCCCCTGGTATTATTTCATGAGCCAGCTCCCTAAAGCCACCCAATTAACAGATGGATTTGGATAACAAATACCTTCACAGTAAAAGCAGGGCAGCCCTGAGGAAAGGCACATATTTCTCAAGCTTTCTGAAAGCCTGCAAATGAAAACATAGTTCAGCTAAATTGTAGCAATTTAGCCCATTAGCACGCTGCTACTATAATGCTTCTGGATGGAATTAGTGATTCTGTAGACACCTTGTCATTATATGTATACCTGAACCTCTCCATGCCCTAATAGAAAGGCAGAGAGAGCCAAAATACCTATCACCCACAAGCTGCAAAACAACACCTCTCCCCGCCCCCAAATCATTCAAGTTTAATGTGAGTTCATTTCCTCTTAATTGCATTTGCAAAGCTATCATGTGCATGGAGGAATAACAGTTTTTTCTCCTTTCAGGATAATACAGACACCTTCTCTAGCATATTTGAAAGCGAACTCCTTTAGTTAGCATCTCCCAGTATCATACACACATACCTAGTGTGGAAAATGCTACCATTCTCCCATTAGTCTTTTAACCTTCCCACAGGTAGCAGCCCTGCCAGAAGCATCGTTCTTGAGTATTAAGAACAGCAATATTCATATTGATAGTGAGAATCTCTGCCACTGTAGTATCCAGGTGTCTTCTAAAGTATGTTGTGTTTGCACCAAAGCAATGGGAAGGCTTAGCACGGGGGACATTATTCCATGTCTGTGGTCTTAATCTTCTGGGCACCTATCTGACTTCCATTACTCCTAATGGCAGATACGCAGGTGCAGGGTAGGGAAGTGCTGCTCACGCTGGCCCATCAGTCTGAATTTCCTATTACTGTAGTGAGAGTGCCTTGGATGTTTATCTGCCAGGTAACGACATCAGTGACATTTTGTGCCTTAGCAGTCAGAGAGAAGGAGAATGAGCTCCCAGAGTGTGAGAGGTCCATATGTAATGTTCTGGGGCCTAAATTGGAACTTCTTTTTATATGGTTTCCAAAGGAAAAGCTTCCAAATTTCCTATCTGGCCCTTGAGACATAAGGCAGTAAGGTATTGCTTTGATAACTTTTCCTTACCTTAGAGAGGGATTGAATCCTTGGCAGTCACTGTTGGCTTCAGCCTTCTATGAATTCTCAACTATCCTGCTGTTTTCCTAGAAAGCAACCTGACATTGTACATGCTAACATTCTCATCAACATAATGAAGACAGGACTACATGTACTTCAGGCCTAGGTTCTGGATCCTCCCCTGGAAAGATGAACTGGAATATTGAGTCATGAGCCATAAAATAGTAACATTGTACTGCCAAACGGCAACCTAGCTTTTCTTACATATACACCAAGAATATCCATATATGTCCATGGATATTTCAAGCTGGAGTAGGCTATCTCATGGTTAAATGGAAAGAGCACTGGGAACTAGAGACATATGACTTGACTTCAAATCCTGATTCCATTCCTGGCTACTTGGTACTACTACTTGTGTGACTTTGGGTAAGTAACTCTCTGGGCTTTATTTTCCTCATTTGTAAAGTGAGGTACTTGAGTTAAACTAGAGGATTTCTAAGATCTTTTCCTACTCTAAAGCTATGATCCTATGGCTGCTATTACTGTCTTCTAAATTTATTTGCACATATTCTGTTTTTCCCTTTTACTCATAAAGAACATTATAAGTATTACCCAGCTTCATAGTCACAGACCAATCAGCAGTTTCCTGTCCCTAACAGGGGTACCAAGGAACTATTTTGTAGAAGATCTTTTGATTGTTGAATTGAACCCTACCATGTCCCACCAGTTGTCCTATCCTGGAAGGCGGATTTTTTTTTACCATCTTTGAGACACAGAAGTGTACTGTTGAGAGTTGATGTCATTGTCTATCAGGTGTTAGATAACCATGAGTAGGGACAAAGAGAGAAAACAGAGGAAAAGGCCTGATAAAATATAAGGGGAGAGAATGGTGTCCCTTTGAACATCTAAGTTAGGTTACCATCAGATATTTGACAATCCCAAGAGAAGTCCTTATACAATAGTTTCTAGCCTCCAGGGCTTTGGTAGTGGTAAATAAAAAGGACAGCCATTACTATTACACTTCTTTCCTTGCCCCATCTCCTCCCTCACTATGTATATACTTTTCAGACAATTCCAATGTCCCCAAAAATCTAGCTAGTAGCTCTTGGATCTTTTATCTTTAGTTCATGGATTTATATGCATTTGGAACTTGCCCTAAAAATATGCCTTCTATTTATTAGTGCAAAGAAAGCTTAGGAAGTGGGTTTGCTTGAAGTCAGAACCACAATACACAATGATAATGCAGTCTACCTGAAATGCCCTTTGTGCTTTCTTCTGTCTTTGAATCCTGTTCATCATTCACAAGCCAATTCAAATCTTACCTGTTCAGGAAACTTTTTCTAGCTCCTCTTTCTTCAGCCAACAGTGCTTAGTCTTACTTCAAAAGACTGCTTCAAAAGAACTCCGTCATTCTGGACATTCCTTCTACCAAGAGAAATTACAATGGCTTACAATCTTCATGATTTGCTATGGTCAAAAACAAAACAAAACAAAACCAATCAGTGACAGCAGTGGTGGTTTCCAAATCTCTCAGCCCACAGACAGTACGGGGATAGTAGGACAACTGGTCAGGACATTCCAAGGGTCACTTTGCAGGCATCGGGAGCAGGACTGTGTTGCATTGCTCATACTTGGATGTCCATTGCAGTCCTGGATCTCAGTCCTCAGGTGAGGAGGAGCATTAACACACCAGAGCTTGGGGCTGCTCCTGGGGAACTGGAACACTGGTGACAGTTTTAGGTGTACCTGTGGTCACTCACAGACCAGAGCACAGAGCAAGAGAGTGACAAACACACCTGTCCCTAGATCATATCACCTTGGAAGAACTAAAAATTTACAGGTCCCCAGAATTGCTTCTGAAAACAGTTATACAAAAACCTGAAGCTTGGGATGGTGCCCCCTCTGCTCCAGAAACAGAGCTCCACTTTAACACAGAGTTGAAGGAGACCAGGGTCATTTCAGTGCCATGACGAAACAGCAGAGGAGGACGTCAGTGGATCAATCTGTGTGCGAGACACTTTACCAGATGCTTATGGGGTTACATCGATTCGACGAGTTCATAATTTGATCTTTGTCCTCTTCAAACTCAACCAACAAGCTATTGTTTAAACACCTACTACGTGCAAGACGCTTGCTACGTGATGGTGATACAAACAAAACAAAAAACTGTCGCTGTCCTCAGGATCTTTCATGGCCATGGCTACAACCAGCCTAGGCTTCTGTCCTTACTGGAATTACAAAGGAACTGGATGGATGTAGAGTCTACACAGATAAGTAAGTGCCATATAACTTGAGGAGGGATACAACACTTAATAGCTATGGGGATCAAGAGGCGCTTCCCATAGAAGATGGTACCTGTGCTTAATTTTGAAAGAAGGTAGAGGTGAGAGGGGCATGCATTGAAGGGATAGGGGACAGCAGGTGCAAAAGCAAGTAGGTGGCAGATGGAGTATTACTAATGGAAGCTGACGTTTATTTAGTAATTTAAGGTTTACACAACGCACATGTTCTCATTTGATCCTCACAATAACCCTGTGAGACAGGTGCTATTATTATCTCCAAATTATAGTTGAGGGGACATAGGTATAGAAATGTATCAGATTTGTCCAGGATCGTTCCACTAGTAAATGTCTGAGGTGAGATTTGAACTTGGATCTCCTTCACTCCATTCCCTACCCTCTAACCATAGGTATCCCACAGTGTTCTTTCCTGGCTCCTTTTCTCTCCTTCCTCTATCCTACACTCAGTGATCTCCTCAGCTCCCATGGGACTTAATTACCATCTCTATGTTGATAATTCCCAAATCTACCTTTCCTTCCCCAACCTCTCTGTTGACATCTAGTCTTACATCCCCAAATGCCTTTCAGACATCTCAAAATGAATGTCTAGTAGACATCTTAAGTTCACTATGTTTAAAATGAAACTCATTATCTTTCTCCCTAAATCTTTCTTATTATAGTAGAAGGCAAAACCTTCTTCTCAGTCTCCTAGGCTTGCAATCTAAGTATCATCCTCAACTCCTCACTATGTGTCAATCTCTTTCAGCTCCCCATATCTGATCTGCTGCCAAGGCCCGTCGATTTTTCCTTTGCAACATCTCTTGTATATACCCCCTTATATTTTCTGATAGTGCCACCACTCTGGTTCAAGCCCTTATCATCTCATAACTGGATTATATTGCAATAGCCTGTTGTTGAGGCCTGTCTACCTCAAGGCTTCCACCGTTCAGTCACTAAAGTAATTTTTCCCAAAGTGTGGGTCTGACGGTGTGGTAGCAGCTAGAGTGACACAGAATTCTTGTCTTCTTGTCCAGTGTTTATTTTCTTTCTAACTCCCTGTATTTGTTGAAAGATGGAGAATTGTTGAACAAAGTCTAATTTAAGGGAATAGGATGACTTCTCCAAGTGGGGTAGGCAATGGGCCAACTGGCCCTACCACCTGGGGTTTTGTGACCCATGTTGGGAAGGTGGGAGGGTCTGTCTCCCCTGGAGAGTTCCCCCAATCAATAAACTCCATTGGTTCCTTATCACTTCCAGAATCCAATACAAAATTTTCTCTTAAAATTCAAAGCCTTTCATAACCTAGCCCCCTTCTACCTTTCCAGTCTTTTTACACCTTCCGTCCTACCAGGTACCCTTTGCTCTAGCAACCTTCTTCTCCTTCTGTTCCTCAAATAAGATATTTCCTCTCCTGACTCCAGACATTTTCACTGATTATCTTCCATGCCTGGAATGCTCTCCCTCCTCATCTCTACCTCCTAGTGTTCTTGACCTCCTTTAAGTTCTAACTAAAATCTCATCTTCTATAGGAGTCTTCCCCAACCCCTCTTAATTTTAGTGCCTTCTCTCTCTTAATTATTTCCTATTTATCCTGTATATAATATGTTTGTCCATATTTGTTTACTTTCTGTCTCCCCATTAGGTTGTGAGTTTCTAGAGAGCAAGGGCAATCTTTTGCCTCTTTTTGTATCCCCGGTGCTTGCAGTGTGGCATAGTGCCTGGCACATGTTATTGTGCTTAATAAATGTTTATTGACTGACTATATACTATACCATGACTCATCATTTCAAATTAGAGTCTACACTGCTCAGATTATAATTAATTTTGTCTTTCATGAGTGCTATCTTTGTCTCTCTACGTAGATGGCAACCTCTCTAAGAGCAGGAATTGTACCATCATTCCATGCATCTCCCATAGCACCTAGTACAAAGCTATGCACAGTAAATATATAATCAATTTCTGGATACTCTGCTTTAAGACATGAGCCCCAAAATATTCACCTTAATTATACTGATGAACTTCCTGGCAGCAAAAGTTGTCAAGTATTAAAACCAAGTGATGTAACGAAATAGTGAGATCTCCTTTTCCGGAGGCTTGCAATCTAAGGATCATCCTCAACTTCTCACTATGTCTCAAACAAAATGAATGCGGTCCTCTGTAGAATGGTTTGAGCTTGGCCTTACTGGAAGCATTATCTTACCTGAACATGAATAGAAAGAAGCGACTGAATTTACTAGACTTTTTTTCCCCTAGGACTGGACATGTATGATCAGGAAGTCACCTACAGCATATATCTAATGCAGAACAGATGTTCCTATAGGGTTAGAGCATCCTTGGGCACCTTCATGCAAAACTAATTGAATCCGAGTTCCAAACAAAGATGAACTTCCTGTTGGAATCAAATATATCTTCCTTTGACATCTCTCTCTAGTAGCAATTAGGACTTCCACTTTTAAATCACAGGGTCATCAAGGCTCATAGATCTGCAGCTGAAAGGGACCTCAGAGAACTTTTTGTCTGACCCTGCTCCTGTTTTTTCAGATGAGTAAACTGAATCCAAGAGAAGTTTCTTGACTTACCTGCGATCACACAGGCAAGCATCAGAGGCAACATTTCAAGGCTCTGCTTCCAGACCAAGACATCATCAATTAAAGATGCCTTGTGTTTCTAAACTCCTGAAACCTTTCAAGTGTAATCAGAAAAGTATTTGTGTATGAGCACAAGAAATTAAAAACTTTTTGCACTTAATTTTCCCACTCCCACTTTTTTTGCAGCTTTCATCTGATCAATAAGGAAATTTTGAACCCATTTTTTGGCCCAGTTCAAGTCTCACCTATTTGGGGGAAACTGTGACTAATTCACACCCCCTAATGATCGTTCTCTTGCTGAATTTTTCTCTTTGAAATTTTTCCTTTGAAATTATATTGAGATCCATTGGCAACACACCACATGTGGCCTCAAGTTCTAAGAGCAGCAAAAGAGCATTTTATTCTCACATTACCCTTAAGGTCAAGCTAACATTCATTCCAAAATAGAGAAGAAAAACATCATACTTTGTATTAATATGAGGAAAGACTTATCATTGTTTGTCCTGGATCTGGCAGTATAGCAGAGTAGACAGAGAGCCTGCTTCAGAATCAAGAAGACCGAGGTTTGAGTCCTGCTACTGGCACGCATTAGCTGGGCAAGTACCACCTTCTCTGAGCTCTAACCAACTCTCCAAGATTCTAAGCTTCAGAGAAGTTGCATTCATAGATAGATTCCTTATAGGACTCCTATATTAGTGAAATTACTGCTACCAAAAAAAGTAACCATTACTAGACAACATATGTGTCTATATTTTTGTTCAAATTCTATGTGGGGCAAAAATTGCTTTTTAGCTCTTTGATAGTTCACAGATATCCATCTCCCCACTTAGACTGTAAGCAGCTTGTAGGGAGTAGTGGTCTCTTTGCATCCTTCATCATTCCACATTTTATCTTCAGCAAATAGTCAATAACTATTTATTAAGTAAATGAATGAAATTAAAATCTCAGTACCATGTTCTTTGATCGCTGTTCCTTTGAAGCTGTCAGCCTCTGGCAAGAGATAGGCTAGTCAATTGTTGGGGATATGGCCAGCTTGTGGCTCTGACATTTTGGCTGTGTGCAAGCCAAAGCTCATCTTGTTTTTGCATATAAAGAAACAAGAGAGTCTCTCCCCCCACTGCAAAACTCACTGAAAGAACCAGACGCCCATTGGCCTCATCTCCTCTGCTTTCCCGTTTAATAAATGATTGAACAGGGGACGGTGCTTAATCTTCCTAAACAATAAACTCCCAAACATTCAACACTGTCAGATGCTTTTCTGGCATTTGAAAATATGCCTGCCACAGAAGAGTCTATTGAATCTGGGCTGTGACTAAGACCAGCAGACAAAGAGCACTGTCTGCTAAGCAGCTCTCTCTCTCTCCGATCTTGTTCAGTGAAATCACTTGGTAGGCTACATGAGGCCTTGTCAATACTCACTCAGGGCAGCCAGCCTATGTTTACCCCAGATGGGGCGGAGCAGGAGGAAAGGAGTCAGGCAGGCAGAGCAATGAGGCTTCTCCAAATGGGAACACTAATCTGACTGGAGTATACACAGGATGTAGGAGGGCAGGCTTTTCATCTGGGGCCCACAAACCTTCATAATAAATTAAGTCAAGGAGGTATCAGTTTTCACTGTTATACTCTGATGTCCCAACAGTCTTCTCCCTGCTCAGCTCATGAGGGGAGGGGGTGTCTACCTCAAACAAGAGACCATTCTGCCTTTGGAAATGAGAGCATAGATTTCTGGTAGAACCACCTTGACAGCTTTAAAAACCAAATGCATGACCCAATTCAAAAGCCACTTCCTATATGAAACTTTTCCTAATTCATGCCACCTTTTTCTTTTGCTCCGTTAGTCTCGAATATTGTGTGACCCTAGACAAGTCTCTTCTTTCTATTTCAATTTCCTCATCTATAAAATGGGAATGATAATAGCACACACATCACAGAGTTGTTGTGAGGTATGAAATGAAATAACATATGTAAATCTGAAAGTCATAGGTAAATGTTAGCTATCATTATCCTTTATATTCTTTTATATTTATATTTGTATTCTTCTCCCCTTTGACCTCACAGAACCCTTGTTTCCCGTCTTTCAAAAACACATATATTATTGGACTTTATTTGTGACCTATGTTTGTGACTTCTCCTCCTAATCTAGACTATGAACTTCATGAAGGTAGGGACTGAATATTTGCAGACTCTGTGTTTCCTCTAACACCTAGCTCCATGCTCTGAACACAGAAGGCAATTAATAAATGATTTTTGAATTCAAGCAACTTAAGACAACCTAGGTAAGGTAAACACTTAATATTGTTGGTCTGAAAGTGAGTCATGTCAAACCCCAGACCTCTGAAGGAAGAGTGCCATATACACATCGAAATGAGGGTAAATAAATCATTTGGAGGCATTTACTGGAGAAAAAAATGATCCATAATGTGCTCCTAGGTGCCAGCCACAAAGAGATACTATTTTCAAGGAAAGGTTCTGGGGGATGAAAGAAGGGTAAAGAATGAGGCAGAAGAGCTAACTGGACAATTCCATCAGAAAGCATATAAAACGTCTGTTCTTGGTTACCTTATCTTCATTAACCCCAGAAGAATATACAACCTACCGAGTGAGGGAATCTTGGCCTATTTAAACTAATGAGCAAGCTCCATGTCTATTTCAGGTCCATGTGACCTATTGTTCTAGGAATCTGGCACCCTGCTCTGTTTTCTATCTTCTCACTTATTCAGGAAATTGCTAACACTCCATGCTTTTCTTGTTCAATTGCCCTTGTGAATGAAAGAATGAATGGCCATCTTTTGTAGTAATACAATTTTGTGAGACTATTCAAATGTAGCATCTGTTTTGCAATGGGTCTGTCCACTATTTTAAAGCTAGGTCAACAGAGGCCTGGGCAGGCCAAACGTGTTGTCTTCCAGTGCTCAGAGGGTGAGTTGATTTGCCTTCAGGTCTCATTTCCCAGTCCCTGAGGCTTTCTGCCAAGGCATACTCAGGTGAGGTTGGTCAGCTCAATGCATCATCATATGTTTCTGCTAAAGGACTTAGATGATTGCAACTTTATTTGGCTGATCTGAATCTTAAAGAATAGAACTCTAGATAGTTTTTATTCTTGGAAGAACAAGGAGATTTTAAATGATGTTATCAATTATTTATTAGCACTTCAGTTGTGGAGTGATGCCAGTAAGTCTAACAGATGAGAATGCATGTATGATATAACTTTAGCCTTGCATAGGCAGGCATGTTAGCAACAGTGACTTGCATGGGACAAGTATCATAAAAGATCATTAAGGATATATGTGACTGTAAATGGAGGTGAGCTGGGCAAGTAAGCAGTAGAATGTAGACAGTTTGAATGTTGCAGTGGTATCCATAATTTAAACAACCAGGACAAAAGGTGGATAGTTACCAAAAAAAAAATAAAACATTGAAAGAGGCAAAGGAAGGCCTCCAGGATATTGGGCAGGTCCTCTACACAGAATGCAAGGAAAGACATAGGCAAAAATTGTACAGATAATTTTTCTGGGGTTCAGTACATACAGATGGAAGAAATACAAACTCTGGTTAGTACACCCAGAGAGATAAGCCTTAGCAGAGAGACAGACCACATCTTTATCAGAGCTGGGAATAAAAGAGGAGATTATAAGAAATGATGTCAAGGGTCTGTGAGATGAAGGGAAGGAAAGAAGAAGGAGCTTCTAGTGGACGGCCTTGAATTTCTTGACAAAGTAGGGATGGAAATCTTCCCTGAAATGGGGGAGGGGAGACGAGTTGCTTTGAGAAAATCAAACAAAAAGAAGCTGTGGTATGTGGGGCAGAGATCAGTAAAATGATCATTTTACTCCAGTGAGGGCCCAGGCGAGATTAGATAACATAATTTTGTAGTGGAACTCATTGGTATGGTTGGATGACTTCCTTTAGCTATATTGAGTAGCATATGAGTAGGAGCAGAGGAGCAGATGGTAGGAATAATTCAGGGTTGGAGTTTGGCAAGGCATGAGAGGCAAAAGAATAGGGGAGCAAGGGATTCAAGTGTAGAGGATAGTGGAGTTGAATAGATTCACTGAAGTATTAAAGTAAGGAATATTAGCCTAACTTTTCTGAGTAATGTTGAGGTTAGCTAGGATTTGGCTGTTAGGTTGTATTTATATATGTATAGAAAGTTCATATGGTGCATCAGTGACAGACACCAAGAATCCAGGTTCCCTAATATCTATTGAGAGTCTTTTCTAAAATACTATATTGCCTTACCATTTCTTTTTTCTGGGAAATTTGATTCACAAAATGTAGCCTCAGCAACAAAAACTCCCAGAATTTTGGCAAATTGGAGACGAGAATTTTGGATTATAAAATGTCACTCTAGATTGCTCTGAATCTAATTCTAAATCATTCTGACAAAATGTAGCTCTGTGCAGTACAAGGTAATTTGATGTAAAGTGAGGTTACATGATATAACATGTCAAGCCTTTCTTCCTACCCACCCCCTTACTCCTTTCTAACATTGAATGCCCACTATCAATTCCAGCAGGGAGCTTGCAACCAGGATTTTTGGCAGGTAATTAGTGGGCTGCATATCAGCAAGAGTGGGTCATTTTTATTAAGTGCTTTCACATCTCGTTAGCTGCTCTTCATCAAACCCCATCAGCATGCTAGCATGTTAAATTTTGTTAATCTCATATTGAAAGTCACTGGGATGATGGAGGAGACAAAGGAAAACACAATGGTAAAACCTTCCATGACCCCATTTCTGTCTGCGTGTTGGCACCTGGTGTCAATTGAATTAGCCTATTGATAGAGAACAATGGTGTCTTTTTTCCCTTTCTCTTAGTCATTCTATCCACCTCTCTCTCCACCCCCATGAGTATATTCATACCTTATACAATGTATGATACGTTTTATATATACATATGTATATATTTCTATATATATGAATATTTTATGCATTATCATATAAAGACAACTTTTGTCATATCAGGGTAGAAATGTGCCCAAAGACTCTGTGATGGCTCAAACCCACCATCTTTAACAGAGACATTTCTCATTTAAGAAGATGTGAAGGTAAAGGGGGCACATTTCCCTTCCCTTCTCCAAGAAACCAATAGTATCTTGTAGAATCATCAGTAGGATGGGGCTAGTAAATGTTCTTAAACACCCACAGACACTAGTTTACCAACCAGGACAATCAGCAGATCATTTTGCAAACAAGCTATAATCTTGGACCTTGGGTGACCTATTTTGCCTACTTCGATGACCCTTGCTTTGCTCCTAGACTGGATTTCTTTCAGTTCCCATTCTTTAGCAGATCATAGGATTTAGAAATGAAAAAGACCTCAGAAATCATCTGGACAACTTCTTCATTTTACAGATTAGGAAACAGTCTTAAGCTATCAATAAACGAAAAATGAATGACCAAAACTTACTTACTAAAGGGCAGTTAGGAAACATAATGAATAGAATACTGGACTTGGAATGAAGAAAATCTTACTTTAAATATTGCGTGAGGCATTTAGTGACTGTTTTGCCCCAGGGAAGTCATTTAGCCTCTCTTAACCTTAGTTGCTTCATTTGTAAAATATATCTAACAATAGTACCTAAGCCACAGAATTGTAAGCATAAAATCTTTGCAGATTTTAAAGTGGTACCTAAATGTTAGCTACTATTGAATCAGGAAGCGCTCACTAAGTACTTCCTATGTGCCAAGCCTTGTGCCATTATTATTGTTAAATCTTTACTATTTTCTAATCACTGAGCTAAGCATTGGAGAATACAAATATAAAATTGAGATAGATTCTTCCCTTAAATAGCTGATACTCAAATGGGGGAAGCCATGTATATAGGGAAGAGATAGTAACTAGGAAATTTTAGTGGATGGAGCCCTATAGGAATAGATTGACCTGCCCTTTCCAGTAGTCATTGGAGTTTAAATATAGCATTTATTAATCACTCACTGTGTCAGGCACTGTGCTAATCTTAGGAAATACAAATAAAAGCCAAAAAGCAAAAGAAAACAAACAAAAAACAAACAAAAAACCAGACAAGCCCCACAGGAGAGTCAGTAACTGAAAAAGAGTTAGAAGTAACCATGGCTAGTGTTGGGTAGGTACTTCAGAACATGGAATTCTAGGGAAGAGCTCACCATACAAAGTAATACGTGACCAATTAGCCATGTGCTATTTTTAATTATCAATCTGAAAAGTAGTGGAAGTTTCAGAACTGATCAGATTAAATCTCCCAGAGGATGGTCTCTGGAGGTCTAGTGGTTGAGAGGAAGAAGTTATAGGGTGGATATAAATAAGATGGCTGGGATGGAATAGTAAGAAGTGATTTGCCCAAAGTAATCCATGGTTAATAAGCAGCCGAACTGGAATTCAGACCTATAACTGGTGAATCCAAGACTATTGCTATTCCCACTATTCCTACTGCTTCCCCTTTTCCAACTGCCTGCTCTATTTATGGACATGCTCTTTGCTTTGAGCCCTTCTTATACTCTATTTTTAAAATCTGACCTCAGTCTCTCTTTGTTTTATATGAATCTACTTTTGTCCCCTTTTGGGGGCATTCTGTTTTATGATACACCTGGCTGACCCCTTTTCCTGATCCTGGTTGCAGAGTAGCATAACTTGTGAACCCCAGCCAGTGCCATAGAAAGCATCAAGTTTTCCCTCACCTGGTTGGGATCAAACTGAGCAGGCTATCCACCATCTCAGGTATAACTTATCATCTTCCAGATTCCACAAGTGGATCCCCCATTTTGTGTTGCTCACCAAAGCATTATTGGAGGGTAAAGGTAGTTTTCCTGCAAAACAGACCCTTGTTGAGTAATGGTTTTTCTTCAGCAAAAAAATAAATTGGCCTTACTTCTCATCATTATTAATATCTTCAAATCATCAGAATGAGGTGTGTTCTCTCTGTGATGAACTTCCCCCCCCCCCCCACCTCAGGAAATAAGCTCAATGGCTTTAGAAGCTCCCTGACTATTTTTCAAGACCCTAGGGTATCATTGAGCGTGCTGCACAGTAATCAGATGCTGCTACTCATATCTGAATATTTTTGATTGTTTTTAGCTTTTTTGCTTTACTTATATCATCAAATGAGATATTTATCAAATAATCAAATAAGATAATATTTGAAAAAGTGTTTTTGCACAGTGTCTGGTATGTGGTAGGTGCTATATAAATACTTATTCTCTCCCTCCCCCATCAGAGGAATATAGAATTTGGAGCTAAGAAGGAGGCTTGGAGTTCGTCTATTCCAAGCCGTTCAATCTTACAGTGGGAAAACAACAACAAATTAGGGTCCAAATGGGAAAGTAACTTGCCCAAGGTCATCTTGCTAATACATGATAGAACTGGTATTAGAGCTGAGACATTCTGAAGTTCTTGGTCCCACATCAGGAAATATGGAATGAGGTGGGGTTTTTTGTTTGTTTGGGGTTTTTTTGGCTTTGTTGTTTTCTTGTTTTGTTTTTGTTTTTTGTATGTTTTTTATCAATAATGTGGAGTGATTTGCAGAGGTGGAATGATAAAGTGGTTAGAGGACTGCACTTGGAGTCAGGAAGATCTGATTCAAATCCCATCTTTGGCACTTACCAGCTATGTGACTCTAGATAAGTCACTTAGTCTCTGTACTTCAGACAACTCTTTATGATTTAACTATTAAGTCCTAGACAGATTACACTTCACGTTGGTTAAAGGATTTCCTCACCAGATGTTCCCTATATTGATGAACTCCCAGATTCTTTGCATGTATTACTGAGGGGAGATTTATTTTGTTCCCTACATGCTCTCCAATTTGGATCTAGGGATAATGAATGGCATGTATTGTGTTGACTGTGGTTATGGCAAAATTCTGAGCCTATGGAACACACTGAAATTGGTCAGCCTGGGGAAATGAACTTGTGACTTCAGCCTTGGGAGTTGTACCTGGCTGAGTCAAATGGTCCTCTGGATGAAATCAGACAAGGCAAGTGATGGATGCAGCCTCTGTCTTCTGAGAGAACTTGCTGAATGTAGCCTTTTATTCTCATGCTACTGTGGATCATACAGTATCCTATCATTGTCCTTCCCATACTTCTGTCTCCTGGCTGTAGCATATAGCTCAGAATTGTGCTGGCAAAGGTGGAAGAGGAGAGGAAGAAGATGGATGCATTTGCTTAGGACAGCATTTTTAGGGGAGGTTATACCTGCCCTTGGCAAAGCCAAGAAAAAAAGATCTAGAATGCTTTGTCTTGACATTGAAAGGGCTCTGAAGGCATAAAATTTCCCTGGAAACAGTTGTTCTATATAGATGGGTATAGAGATGGAGAAAGAGATACATATATGTGTGTGTATATATGTATATGTGTTTGCACACATGTGTATACACACACACACATATATATGAGAAATGACTTGTACTTGTGATGTCATCAGAGGGTGGATATATATATATATGTATATAGATGTATATGTGTTACATATATATTAAACTGTAGATCCATATTCCTATATCTCTATCTACATTTGCTCTAGACTTTACAGAAAGAAGAGCCAAATTCCTTAACCTCCAGCAATCTGTCCTGGGAAAGAGAGGCAAAGTTTAGGGCAGTGGAGTCTTGAAAGTCTTCTTGGTCTCCAAGAGGAGTGTCAGGCTAGACTAAATCTAACTGGCATCCTTCAAATATTCCTGGTCTAGGGATATGAGTCTGAGTTCACAAGTACATCCATTATCTTGCTCTTTCTTTCTCCCTCCTTCTCTCTCTCTCTCTCTCTCTCTCTCTCTCTCTCTCTCTCTCTCTCTCTCTCTCTCTCTCTCTCTCTCTCTCTCTCTGTCTCTCTCTCTCTGTCTTTCTCTGTCTGTCTCTCCAAGAAATACAAAACCCTTCAAATAAATGTTCTCATTAGTCATGTTCTTCCTTCACTTCTCCCTCCTCACCCCAAACAAACAAAAAACACCCAAAACCAAGAAAAAAAAGAGAAAAAAAAATGCTTCATTCTGTATTCTAAGACCATCAGTTCTCTCTGTGGAAATAGCATTTTTTTATCATGAGGCCTGTGAGGAGTCACTGTGTTGATTAGAGTTACTAAGTCTTTCACAACTGATCATCTTCATAGTATTTCTCTTACTGCGTGCAATGTTCTGGTTCTGTTCACTTCAGTTTGTATCAATTCATATAAATCTTTTCAGGTTTTTCTGAAACCATCCTCTCCATCCTTTCTTATAGCACAATATTATTCCATGACATCAACATATCATAATGTGTTCAACCATTCCACAGTAGATGAGCATCCCCTCTGTTTCCAGGTCTTTGCCACCACCAAAAGAGTTGTTATAAGCATTTTTGTACATATGGGTCCTTTTTCTTTTTCTTTGATTCTTTGTCGTTATAGCAGTATTGCTGGGTCAAATAAGTAGATTGTAGTACAATAAGTACATTGTAGTTCCAAACTGCTTGCCAGAATAGTTGGACTAGTTCACGGTTCTACCAACAGTACATTAGTGTACCTATTTTGCAGTCTCCTCAAGAATTTGTCATTTTCCTTTTCTGTCATATTGGCTAATCTCATAGGCATGAGGTAGTACCTGAGACTTGTTTGAATTTGTGTTTCTCTAATTTTTAGTGATTTAGATCATTTTTTCGTATATCTATTGATAGTTTTGATTTCTTCCTCTGAAAGCTGCTTATTCATATCCCTTGATCATTTATCAATTGGAGGAATAACTCTTATTCTTTTATATTTGACTCAATTCCCTACATATGTGAGAAATGAGACTGATATTTATCATATAAAATTTATGCAGAGATTTCCCACTTCCCGTGCCCCAATTTCCTACTTTTTCTTTTGTCATTTCAGATACATTGGTCTTATTTGTACAAAAACTTCTTAATTTTGTGTAATAAAAGTTACCCATTTTATCCCTTGTGAACCTCTCTGTCTTCATTTTGTTAATGAACTCCTCCCCTAGCCATTGGTCTAATGGGTAATTTCTTCCATGTTTCACTAATTTGCTTATGATATCACCCTTTATGTCTAAATCATGTACCCATTTTGAGCTCAGATTGGTTTATTGGATAAGATATTGATCTGTGCTGAAGTACTTCCAAATTACTTTCCTGTTTTCCCAGCAGTTTTTGTTAAAGAATGAGTTCCTGTCCCAATAGTTGGGATATTTGGATTTATCAATCACTGTGCTCATTTGCTTCTATATATTGTATATATAATCTGTTCCACTGGCCAACCACTCTATTCCTAATTACTGTTGATGATTATAATATATTATTCATATTCTCTCTATCTTTGTCTCTATGTGTGTGCATGTACATAGTATAGATAGTGTATATATATACATATGTAGATGTATATCAGGGTGTGTGCGTATATATACATATATATATTTATATAATGTGTGTGCATGTGCTTTATGGTATATTTTGAGATGTGGTATTGCTAGGCATGTTTCCTTTCTTTTTATTTGTTATTGATTTCTTTGATATTTTTGATCTTTAGTTTCTCTAGATGAATTTTATTATTATCTTTTTTAATTCTATAAAGTAATTCTTTGGTTGTTTGATTGGTATGCCACTGAATAAATAAATTCATTTAGATGGTATCACAATTTTTATTACATTGGATCTGCCTATCCATGAGCAATGAATATTTCTCTATTTGGTTAAATGTCTTTATTTTGTGAGGAGTATTTTGTAATTATGTTCATATAATTCCTATTTGTGTCTTGGTAGGCAGACTTCCACTTATTTTATGCTGCTGTTATTTTAAATGACATTTCTCTTTCTATTTGTTTCTGCTAGGATTTTTTGGAAATATATAGAAATGTTGAAGATTTGTGTGGGTTTATTTTATGTCCTTCAATTTTACTCTAGTTGCTAAATGTTTCAACTAGTTATTTAATAGACTCTCTAGGGTATTCATGGGCAGCTAGATTGCACAATGGATAGAGAGCTGGGTTTAGAATCAAGAAGACCTTAGTTCAAATCCAGATCCAGACATTTACTAGTTTTGTGACTCTGTGCACGTCACTTAACCTTTATTTGAGTTAATCCACTGAAGAAGGAAATGGCAAGCCACTCTAGTACTTTTGCTTTATATTTATTATCCATATAGTCAAAGTTATTGTTTTCTAGTGGCAGTCTATGGATGTGAGAGTTTGACTATAAGGAAACCTGAATACTGTGGAAGTGACGCTTTTGAATTGTGGTTCTGGAGAAAACTTTTGAGAACCCTTTGGACAGCAAGGAGGTGAAATCTGTTACTATTTAAAGAAATTAATTCAGGCTATTCACTGGAAGATCAAATATTGAAGCTGAAGTTTAAATGCTTTGGCCACATAGTGAGAAGATGAGACTCATTGGAAAAGGCCTTGATGTTGGAAAAGATTGAAGACAAAAGGAAAAGGGGATGGCAGAGAAAGAGATGGATAGATAGTATCATGGAAATAAAGAACATGAACTTGGAAAGATTTCAAGAGAGAGTGGAGGAGAGAAGGGCCTGGAATGTTATGGTCCATGGGGTCCTGAAGAGTCAGAGACACAACTGAATGATTGAGCAACAACTTCCTGACTGTAGGCCCATCCACTGAGTCACCTAGCTGCCAGTTATTCTTATAGTTTTTCTAATATTGAACTGACGCTGCATTTGTGCTATAAATCCAGCTTGGTCATAGTGTTTGATCTTCATGACATATTGTCAGAGATTTAAAAGCAAATTCTACCAAATATTTGAGGAACAATTAATTCCAAAATTATATAAACTGTTAAAAAAAAAGGAATCCTACCAAATTCCTTCTATGTCATAAATGTAATCTTGACACTTAAACCAGGAAGAGTCAAAACAGAGAAAGAAAACTATAGGCCAATTTCCCTAATGAATATTGATGCAAAAAATTTAATTAATATCTAATAAGAAGATTATAACATAATTTGGTAGAAGTTGCTTTTAAATCCATCTGATTCTTGTTGTTCCCCCCTAGGGATCCCATTTATGGCTTGTTCAATTTCTTTCTTGAGTTATGTATTCTATTTCCTGCTCTGTTAATCTGGACAGTTTATACTTTTGTAAATATTCATCCATTTAATTTAGATTGTCAGTTTTATTGACATATAGTTGGGCAAAATGGTTCCTAACAATTGCTTTTATTTTTATCTTCTTTGGCTGCAAATTCACCTTTTTAATTTTTGATACTTGTAATTTGGCTTTCTTCTTTAATTTTTAGAAGTCAAATTAACCTTTATTTTTATTATCTTTTCCTTTAAAAAACTAGCTTCTATTTTTATTCATTAGCTCAATGTTTTGTTTTTACTTTGAATTTTATTAATTTTGATGATTTTTATATTGGTGTTTAATTGGTGATTTTTTTGTTTGTTGTTTGTTTTTAGTTGGATTCCCAGTTCATTCATATGCTTTCTCTCTTTTATTAATGTGTTTAGAGATATACATTTTCCTTAAGTGCTGCTTTGACTACATCCCACAAATTTTGTTGTCTCATTTTTGTTTAATTTTTAATGAAATTATTGATTGTTTCTATGGTTTGTTCTTTGATCTACTCATTCTTTAGGAGGAGATTATTTAGTTTCCAATTAATTTTAAATCTGTGCTTCCATAGCCCATTATTAAATGAATTTCGTTGCATTATTGTCTGAAAAAGGTACATTTAATATTTCTACTTTTCTGAATTTTGTTTCTTTGTGAGGTTTTTAATACCCTAATGTGTGGTCAATTTTTGTGAAATTCTTGCATAACTGAGAAAAAGGTATATACCTGTCTATTCTCATTCAGTCTTCTTCAGAGGTCTATCATATATAATTTTTCTAAAATTCTGTTTATCTCCTTAACTTCTTTCTTGTTTGTTTCATGGTTAGAATGATCTAGGCCTGATAGGGGTAATTTGAAGTACAGTTTTATAGTTATATGTATAAAACTTTAATTCATTTAACTCTTCCTTCAAGAATTTAGATCCTATGCCATTTGATGCATGTATGCTCAGTTTTGATGTGAATTCATTGTCTATGGCATCTTTTAGCAAATTGTTATTTCCTTTATTTTCTCTTTTAATTAGATCTATTTTTGCTTTTAGTTTGTCTGGGATCACAATTGCTACCTCTGCCTGTTTTACTTTGACAGAAGTATAATAGATTCTGCTCCATCCCTTTATTTTAACTCTGTGTTTATCTTTCTGTTTCAAGTGTGTTTCTTATAAATAACTTATTTTTGTTTTCTGGTTCTCAATCCATTCTGCTCTCCTCTTCCATATTATGGGTATTTATCCCATTCACATTCACAGTTATGATTCCTGTGTATTTCCCTCCATCCTATTTTATTTTATTTAGCCCTCTCATTTTTATCCTATCCCTTTCTTAAGAGTCTTTTGAAGATCACTGCCTTCATTAATCTACTCTTCCTCTTATCACCTCCTACATTTCTCTTAACTCCCTTTCCTTGTACTTTCCTGTTGAGTAAGATGAATTGTTGTACCCAGCTGTGTGGGAACACGTATTCTTTCATCCTTGAAGCAGATTGAGGTTCAAGTGTTTCTTGCTCTACTCATCTGCTCCCCTCCCTTGTATAAACTTCTATGTGAATCCCATTTATGAGATAATTTCCCCATTCTTCTTTTTCTCCCATCTCCAGTGTATCCCTCCTTCTTACCATTCCATTCTTCTTTTGAGATTATCCCAACAGAGAATCACACTCATGTTCTCTATATAAGTAGACTTTCGATAACAGTCCTGGTGATGATAAGATTTTTTGTAGGTGAGGGGAGGCCAGTCTTCTCATAGTCTCATCACTATCCCCACCTCAATATTTTCAATGATATTATACCCTGGTTTAGAATACCTTTAGCTTTCTACTTTGACTGCCTAATTCCTATCCATATCTTCCATAAAGCTTTCTTAGACTTCTCCAGGTCTTATTGACCTCTTTATCTTCCAAAGCACATTAATAACTACTTACCATAGGGCCCTATAGTGTACCATATAATTATATGAGTAATCAACATAAACTTAACATTTTAACTGACATATCAAAATGTATAGTAATTCCCATAAATATAATTTGTATGTATATATATATCAAATATGTGTATCAGCACACACACATATATATATTATCTGCTTATATATTTATACGTACAATATATGATATATTAGTATACTGATTCTATCAAATTACACAGTGAGTCTTGTCTATTCTACTTCCATAATATATCCCTTATCTGTGTCCTTCAGGCACCATCCAGTTTCAGACCCCTACCTACCACTTCTTACCTGAACAATAAAAATAACTTTCTAATTTGTTTTCCTGTCTGAAGTTTTTGCTCTTTCCCACAGCTGCCAGATGATTAATTTGTAAATTACAGATCTCACAATATCACTCCCCTGCTCAAGAAGCTTTAGTGGTTTTCCTTAGCATCTCAGACTCCCTACTTGGCTTTTGAAATCCTCTAGAATTTGATTCTTACCTTTCTAACCTTAGTGTTCACAAATCCCCTTCACGAACTCTGTCTTGGGAACTAATCTACCTCCTTGTTATTCCCTATACAAGACAGTCAATTTCCCATCACCATGCCTTTGCACAGGCTGATCCTGTGCCTGGAATATGTTCACTTCTCACCTCCACCTCACAGAATCCCTAGCTTCCTTAGGTTAAGTACCACTTCTTTAAGGAAGTCTATCATATCCCCTTACCCCAGTTCCTAGAGCCTGCCTTCTAAGAACTACTCAATACTGATTTTTTTTGTATATTTAAATTTTTTGTATATATGGTTTCCCTCAATAAAATCTAAGCTCCTTAAAGTCAAGGTCCAAATGCCTTTTGACCTGTATCATCTAGTAAGTGGTATTTAGTAAATGACTGCTAAGTGAAAAAATTGTTATTGAATATACATGTGTATATATGTGTGTATGTATATATACATGAACGGACAGGGAGATAGATGGATGGATAGATAGATTAGACAGACATATAGATGAGATAACAGATGGACAGATTAGATTAGATAGACTGGAAGACAGACAGACAGATAGTTTAGATAGATAAATTAGACAGCAGATGGACAGATAGATTAGATCAGATAGGCAGACAGACAGATAGTTTAGACAAAAGAGATTAGACAGATGGAGAGATACATTAGATTAGATAGCAAGACAGACAGATAGATAAATAGATTAGATAGATAGATAGATAGACAGACAGATAGATGATAGATAGATAGATAGATAGATAGATAGATAGATAGATAGATAGATAGATAACTATGTTGCTTGGAAGGTGTTTTCCTAACAATCCTTTCAGAAAAGTAATATAAATATTGCCTCAAGTTAACAGATGATTCCTTGAAAAGGAAACAGTGATCAACAAGTCCCAGTACAGCTTCATTAAGAATAGTTCATGGCTGACTACCCTCATTTTCTTTTTTTGATAGGCTTACTAAACAAGTAGATAAGAGGAATCTTATCATAACAATTTTCCTAGATTTTAGCAAAACTTTTAAATGAAGTATCTCATCCATTCTTGTGGATAAAATGGAGAGGCAGAAATCAGACCATCAACTAGTTGGGAGAATTCAGAATTGGTCATGTGGGTAGCTTTTATACCACTGTGGTAGGAGGTCTCTAGAAGAATACCCTTGGGGTCTACACTTAACCTTCTGCTGTTTAACATTTTTTTCAGTAATTTGGATAAAGTTGTCGTTGGTGTGCTTGTTGTATTTGCAGATGACACAAAACTGAGAAAGATAATCAACACAGTAGAAGACAGTCAGAACCCAAAAATATCTTGACAGATTAGAGTATGGAGTTGAATCTAGTAAGATGAAATTCAATAGGGATAAATGCACACTCTTGCACAGGGATAAATGTACAGTCTTGTACATGGATTAAAAAAAATACCAACTTTACCATTTTATACAAACAGTCTAAGATGGAAGGAGGGACATGGTTAAAAAGCTATTGTTCTTTTTGTAATTTTTTTTTATAGTTTATTTATTTTTAGATTTTGACATTCATTTCTACAAAATTTTGAGTTCTAATTTTTCTTCCCCTCTCTCCCCTTCCCCGACCCCATACCAACTTGCATTCTGATTACTCCTTTTCTCAATATGCCCTCCCTTCTATCACACTCCACCCTTCCCTTATTCCCCATTTTCTCTCTTTTCTTGAAGGGCAAGATAGATTTCTATACCCCATTACCTGTATTTCTTATTTCCCAGTTGTATGCAATAACAATTCTCAGCATTCTTTCTAATACTTTGAATTCCAGCTTCTCTCCCTTCTCCCCTCCCCATCCATCCGCACTGAGAAGGCAAGAAATTTAATACAGGCTATATATGTGTCATTTTGCACAAGACTTCCATAATAGCCATGTTGTGTAAGACTAACTATATTTCCCTTCATCCTACCCTGTCCCCCATTTATTCTGTTGTCTAATTTGACCTTGTCTCTTCCCCAGAGTGTTTACTTCTAATTACTCCCTTCTCCCATTTGCCCTCTCTTCTATTATCCCCCACACCCCACTTGTCCCCTTCTCCCCTACTTTTCTGTAGTGTAAGCTAGCTTTTCATACCAAATTGAGTGAGCATGTTATTCCCTCCTTAAGCCATATGTGATGAGAGTAAGCTTCACTTTTCCCCTCTTACTTCCTCCCTTTTCTCTTCCATTGAAAAAGATTTTTCTTATCTCTTTTATGAGTGATAGTTTGCCCCATTCCATTTCTCCCTTTCTCCTCCCAATATATTCCTCTCTCACCTCTTAATTTTATTTTTTATAGATATCATTCCTTCTGATTCAACTCAACCTGTGCTCTGTCTATGTGTGTGTGTGTGTGTGTGTGTGTGTGTGTGTGTGTGTGTGTGTGTGTGTGTAATCCCTCTACCTACCCAAATACTGAGAAAAGTCTCAAGAATTATACATATTATCTTTCCATTTAGGAATATAAACAATTCAGCTTTAGAAAGTCCTTTATGATTTTTCTTTCCTATTTACCTTTTCATGCTTCTCTTGATTCTTGTGACTGAAAGTCAGATTTTCTCTTCAGTTCTGGTCTTTTCATCAAGAATGCTTGAAAGTCCTTTATATCATTGAATGACCATTTTTTCCCCCTGAAGTATTATTCTCAGTTTTGTTGGGTAGGTGATTCTTGGTTTTAATTCCAGTTCCTTTGACTTCTGGAATATCCTATTCCAAGCCCTTTGATCCCTTAATGTAGAAGTTGCCAGATCCTGTATTATCCTGATTGTATTTCCACAATACTCGAATTATTTTTTTCTAACTGCTTTCAATATTTTCTCCTTAACCTGGGAACTCTGAAATTTGGCCACAATATTCCTAGAAGTTTCTCTTTTCAGGTCTCTTTCAGGAGGTGATCAGTGGATTTTTTCAATATTTATTTTACCCTCTGTTTCTAGAACATCAGGGCAGTTCTCCTTGACAATTTCATGAAAGATAATATCTAGGATCTTTTTTTTTATCATGGCTTTCAGGTAGTCCCATAATTTTTAAATTTTCTCTCCTGGATCTATTTTCCAGATCAGTTGTTTTTCTGATGAGATATTTCACATTATTGTCTATTTTTTCATTCTTTTGGTTTTGTTTTGCAACTTCTTGGTTAATCATATAGTCATTAGCTTCCCTGAACTCCTCTCTCATTTTTAAAGAACTGTTTTCTTCAGTGAGATTTTGAAACTCCTTTTCCATTAGGCTAATTCTGCTTTCTAAGGCCTTCTTCTCCTCATTGGCTTTTTTGACCTCTTTTTCCAAATGAGTTAGCCTATTTATAAAGGTGTTATTTTCCTCAGCATTTTTTGGGTCTCCTTTAGTGAGCTGCTGACTTGCTTTTCAAGCTCTTCCATGGCCTGGGCCCATTGTATATTCATTTTGGAGGTACTGGTTGCAGAAGCCTTGACTTTCTCTGACAGTATGCTTTGTTCTTCCTCATCCAAAAGGATGGAAGGAAATACCTGTTCACCAAGAAAGTAATCTTCTATGGTCTTATTTTTCCCCCCTTTTTTGGGCATTTTCCCAGCCAGTTACTTGACTTCTGAATCCTTTGTCAAGAGGAGGGTCCTAGTGGGCTTACTCACCCCAGGACCATGCTCAGGGCTGAGATTCAGATCAGCTGCTCAACTCCCCCAGGGGCTTTAAGTGGGGCTGGGGTCTCCACTCAGGACTGAGATTTAGATCAGCTGCTCAATTCCCCCAGAGGCTTTATGCTCAGTGCTCCAGGGATGGAACAACGGACACAGGTTGCTGCCTGTCTGCCATGGCCTCCAGAAGCCTCCACTTCTGCCTTGGGCTGAGGCCAGGGGTGGATTCTTCTCCATTCTCCCTCAGGTTGAAAAAGTCCTCTCACTGACCTTTGGTGCCTATGGATTGAGGGATCTGTGAACTGCTGCTGCTGCTGCTGTGGGCCTGTGGCCAAGGCTGGGCTGGGCTCCTTCTCCAGTGCAACAGACCTTTACTATCAGCCTTCCAGGTCACCCTGGGCTGGAAATCTCTTCCACTCTGTCTTTCTATGGCTTCTGCTGCTCTAGAATTTATTGAGAGTCTTTCCTTACAAGTATTTTATGGGCTGTGGGGGAAGAGCTAAAGTATGTATGTCTTTCTGCTCTGTCATCTTGGCTCCACCCTCCTTGATATAATTTTTTAAGTTTGTGCTCATTTTTCCCTCATAGGTACTGTGTGCTGTGGTTGGCTAGTATGTCAAATGTTGTTATAATTGTTTTACATTGCCTTCTGCTTAGAAAATATTTCTTAATTAAGATCTAATGATTAGATCATTTTGACTATTTGTTAAATGGGAAGCAAAGGGACTCTGGAGTTATGGTGTCAATAGAAGGAGAAATATTGTTCTCTATTGCCAGGCTTACCCTTAGGACTCTGAGAGAAGGAATTGTGGAAGTTTAATCACTCCTAAAAAGTCCCAATTTGCCAATGTGAGTGCAGGTTGAGTGAGTAATTTAGCCCAGAGAGAGAAAGAGTGAGAGAAAAAACAAAAACAGGATGGTAGCATGCCCTGTGCTATCTTGACATTGAATTTACCCTCTTTACAATTTCTGTCTTTTTCTCCGAGCTCTTCTCTCTGAGGATAAGCAGAATATGTTTCATTTCTCTTTCACATAACACTCTTCAAATACTTGAAGCTATCATATCTTCTCTTAACATTTTTTTTCTTCTCCAACCTAAACATCACTAGTTTTTTTTTTGTTTGTTTGTTTTTTGGCAATCAGGGTTAAATGACTTGCCCAGGGTCACACAAATAGTAAGTGTCTGAAAGCAAATTTGAACTCAGGTTCTCTTGACTGCAGAGCTGGTGCTCATCATCATCCTTTAGCCATTTACCAAATGACTTGATTGCTAATCAATCAATTAATAACCATTTATTTAAGCACCTACTGAATGTCAGCCACTGGTCTAGACTCTTGGAATACTAAAGACAAAAGTGAAACAGTCTTCTAGACCCTCAATGAACTTATATTCTAACAAGGGAGGCAGAATATTCATAAAAAATCACATATAAGAAAAATACACATGCACATATGGAATAAATACAAGATAATTGTCC
The DNA here is from genome assembly GCF_028372415.1 of Notamacropus eugenii. Classification (NCBI taxonomy): domain Eukaryota; kingdom Metazoa; phylum Chordata; class Mammalia; order Diprotodontia; family Macropodidae; genus Notamacropus; species Notamacropus eugenii. The sequence goes on along the minus strand of NC_092872.1, from coordinate 468,125,174 downwards.
TTTCCTTGTTTTAGTACAATTTGAATGTGCTCCATCTGATCAATTTCCTTTCTAATAAAGGGGATTCAGAACCAGAATTGTCACTAGGAGGTCAGCCAAGGCTTTGACTTATGTCACCAAAATTCTGAGGGCATTATAGTACTCACATTCCTTCATGAATGTAAAAAAGAATTGGGTAAATAACTGAACTTAGCAACATTAGCAAGAATAATGAGCTAAATAGAAAACTAACAATCTATGTGCTTCTTCTCCTTGGGGAACCCTCTGGTGATCTCCTCCCTGGCTCTCCCTATTGCTCTGACCTGCACATTATCAGTTCCTTCATGAATCTTCTCCTTATCTTTACCCAATCACTATTAACTGTGCAATCTTGTGGTTTTCTTGTGTGTATTTCTTCTTCATGTTAGGAAGTTGGGCTTTTACCAGGACAACAGAGGAACTCTCCATTAGATTTTTCACTAAACATTTATAGGATTATTCTAATCAATGTCAAGGATATTATAATTGAGGTACTAAAAATCTGAGTTGGTGTATCTGGGACTTGTGTTTGAGTAATATTTATGGTGGGGCCAAGGAGGAATAACACCTGTGAATATTAAGGAGATGGAAAAACAGTGGGATAATGCTTACAGAATATGAAGTGTTATATCCGGAGGAAAGGCTAAACTTGGGCTATATGTGGGCAACAAGTTCATTCACCATTGCTTTTCGCTGGGTCTGCGTAGGCTCAATTTAATACTTTTATAAATCCAAGTTTCTGCTGTTTCTCTTCACGCTGGTGAACATGAAAGAGAGGATCTGGGTAGCAACAGGGCCTCTCACAAGGGTGATGTTGCTCCATTAATACTTTTAGGATTTGATCATTAAACTAGTCCTGAATTGATTCTAATATGGCCCATATCTTTCTATTTTGTCAAAAAGAAAATTACAAGAGACATTATCAAATACCTTGCTGAAATCTAGGCAGAATATGTCAATGAAATTTCCCTAATTTACTAGTCTAGTTCTCTTGTCATAAAACGGAAATTAAATTAGTCTGGCATGATCTATTGTTGATGAATCTTTTGGGCTCTCAGAGTTCACCTTTCTAAAATACTCACAAACTCTCCCTTAAACAAAATGTTCCAGAATTTTGTCAGCAGTCAAATCATGCTCGCTGGATTATGATAGGTTATTCATATAGAAGATCTGGTATGTCTTTTAATTGACTAATTGTAAGTAATTAACATTTAGTCCCAAGCATCACACATGAAATGGGAAATTTACATATTTTAATGGGAAATCTTTACATAAAAGAGAGAAAGATCTTTTCCCCCTTATTTGGTCTTGTCATAGCTCCATACAGCTCTATACATTTAACTTTTGTGAACAAGAAGACCAGAGAAATGTTATGGAGTAGGTGGTCCATCTTTCTTTAGTATTCTCTCTCTTCCACCTTTTATTTCTTCCTCTCTTTATGTGATTCCTCACACTTAAACTAACCAGGGTTCTCCTTCTGCCTATCCTCTGGATACTCCTGCCTTTCTTAATCATTGGTCCTTACTCTGGAGCTTTCTTGTTTTTGAGCTTCCTCACTCTCATCCCATATCACAGCTTTATGTTACATTTAGAAGTCTCTACACCAATCCCAGGAATCTGCTAATATTTATACATTTATGATGGCTAACCTCCAAGAAGGAATAAGGGGAAAGGAATAAGCATTTGTATAGGTACCTACTGAGTGCCAGATACTGTGCTAAGTGCTTTTTTACATGTATTATCTCATATGATCCTCACAACAACCCTGTGAGGTAGGTGCCATTAGCATCTCCATCTTATAGTTGAGGAAACACAGGCAAACAAAGGTGACTTGCCCTGAGCCATATGGCTAATAAGTTTCTGAGGCCACATTTGAACTCAGGTCTTCCTGATTCTAGGCCCAGAATTCTGTCCACTGCACAATCAGGAGCTTCTATTAAGTTCTTAATGATAATAATCAGCAATTAAGGACCCACAATTAAACTATAATTAAGGAACACTAAGGGCCCATAATAGGATCTTTAAGAAGACTATTCCTTAATCTAATAGTTCAACAATGATGGTTTAAGTTTAGTAAACAGGAAGGGTTGATGGTAGATACAGTTTTCAGCTGAAAGACCAGTCACAGACTCTTAGAATGTCAGAGCTAGAAGGCCACTGGAGCATACATGCTAAGGCAGTTTAGTACCTTCAGGGACCAGCTTTTTTCTTTTGTCTTCCCTAATTTTATAATTAAAGGAACTGAGTCCTTCATACTTCTACATACAGTCACCCCACTGACGTTGTTCAACAGAAGGTCTTTCCTCTTACCAGCCCCCAATTCTTAAGGAGTTAATTAGGGGCAGCCTGATAGTTGTCTTCTCAGTTGGCCTGGAAAAATAATCAAGAAAGTACAAAAAAAATTAAAATCTTTCTTGTAAGATTTGTATTAGTCACTGAGCTTCCTGACTATTACTACCAACGCAGTCAACATTTTGGCAGAATGTGAAGAGGGCCCCTTTCCTGTCTATTTCAGTAGATCTTTCACTTAAAAAAAATCCAACTCAGTTTTCCGCAAAGACCCTTGAGATATAATGCAGCAAATACAGTGACGCCCAAATGATTAAACCTGAAGAGTAAAGAGATAGGAGCTAATAATTGAGATACAAAGATTTGAAGAAGGAATATTTTTCCTATCCTCCTCCCACCCCAATCTGTTTGCTTCTAAGGAGTGTAACTAATTTTCATGTTTACTTCAGGGACCCTTTTCCATGTTCATCATTTTTTTGGCTCCATCATCAATCATTGTCAATTTGAAAAAGTGCAATACTTAGGGTCATTTATCCAGACCTATTGGAGTCTAAAATTATGCAGCTTTAGTCAAATATATGTGAATAAAGACTGTCATTTCTGATTAATGACATGTGACTTGAGTATCTTCCAGAATCATCTCTGCCATCCAAGCTTTACAGGAAGGTGATCATGTAAGGTGTCTGCTTTTACCTCTAAGAGCCCTAGAGGACATGATTTCTTCACAGTAAAATCAGTGGAGATGTTTCATGGTTCTAGTGATAATTATCACTCAGTCTTTGGATTTGTTGGCTACAAGTTCATTTCAGGTTGAAATTTTTCTTCTGATGGATGGTTTACCCAGCTTTTGATGATACTATTTTATGATTTTAGTTGCCAAAATTGCCTGCCCTATTACTGGAAAAAATATTCCTTGTAAGACACTAATCATTCTCAGCTTATGCAAAAAAAAGTGTAGAACATGCCAAGTCTTCATCAATTACTCTTTCCATGATTCATTAACTCCCTTCCTGGAGCATAAAACTCCATTTCAGAGTATTCATAAAAGCCCATAAAAGGAAAAGCTTTAGAAAGGAAATTTTGGAGTTGAAGGTGGGCTGAGAATAGTAATTGTCCAAAACTATAAGAGTAGGAAAGGAATCAGGCTGGAAGATAGAGGAACTTTGTGGAGAAGGAGTACTACATTCACTTCTCCCTAGCTACAAGCATTAACTCAACCCCAAACGCTATCCATTATTAAGTTGTCTCTAAAATGATCACCTTTATTTGTTTACCCTACAAACCATTCCCAGCCCATACTACCATATATGCTCTTGGTGATCTCCTCTAATATATAGAATCAGAAAAAAGTTCTTAAACACAATAAATGCAATACCCCAAAGCCATGAGTCATGTGCCTGAGCGGGGGTAGATGTCTGTGTAGGATTCATCTTCTACATGGCAGAAAGACAGTCCTGTGCTTTGATGGATGTGGGTTCTATCTCCAGGGATGCCATTCACAGTTCATCAGTGCTCTCCTGTCCTGATCCTCCTTTAAATCCTCAGTAGGGATATGTGCAATATATTAGTAGATTTTCTTTATTTATATCTTTTCTTTTGACATTGCATGGATACCAATGGGGCATGTAAGCTCTATAAATTCTTCTCTGCCTTTTCTTAATAACTGGTCCACCTTCTTTTCCAAGCCCACATTTCCATGATGGTGTCTTTTATCCTACTCCTCTCATACAATTCTTCATTGGTAAAGTGCTATAGCTGGCTCACCCCCAACAGTGACTTTTTGTTGCCTTTTGGATGATCTTCAACTTTAATCCTTCAGAGATTGAATTGATCAATTAATTGAGCAATCAATAATCATTTGTTTAGCACCTAATGTGTGCCAAGCACTATGCTAAATATTGGGGATACAAAGAGGCAAACAACAGTCCTTGCTCTCAAGGAGTCTGCAAGTTAATGGGAGAGATAACATACAAACAAATCTATATAAAGCAAGCTATGTTCAGGATAAATAGAAAATAATTAACAGAGGGAAGACCTTAGAATCAAAAGGATTGGGGAAGGTTTCTTGTACAAGGCAAGATTTTATTTGGGGTTTAAAGGCAGCCATGGAGGTCAGTAGTAGAATAGGAGAGGAGAGCATTCCAAACATGGGGGAAAGATAGAGAGAATGTCTGGAACTGAAAAAGGGAGTGTCTTGTTCGTGGAACAGTCAGGAGACCAGTGTCACTGGCTTGTTGGGGAGTGAGATATAAGAACATTGGAAAGGTGGGAGAGGACTAGGTCATATAAAGCTTTGAATGCCAAACAGCATTTGTATTTTCTCTGGGAACTAAAAAGAGGCCACTGGAGTTTATTGAGTGTGTGTGTGTGTGTGTGTGTGTGTGTGTGTGTCTGTGTGTCTGTGTGTGTCTGTGTGTGTGTGGTGTATGTGGTGATATGATTACACCTGTGTTTTAGAAAAATCGCTTTATTGGCTGAATAGAGGAGGTATTGGAGTGGGAAGAGACTTAAAGTGGGAAGGCCTACCAGCAAGCTATTTTAATAATATAGGCATTAAGTTTTCAAATTGCATTCAAATGCTACGAAAATATTTTTAAATCATTTACAATATCCAGTATATGTCCATGTAATTTCTGGTTCATCTTTTGTGAAATTTCAAGTTTTTACTTTCCAATCCAAAAAATGTTTCTTTAACCCTTATTATGCATCAGGCAATGGGCTTTGCACTAGGGATACAAAGATGAAAAATGACAGTCTGTACTCTCAGGAAGCTTTTTAAAAAATGTACTATTTTATTTTCACCCAAAATTGTAAAAAACAATTTTTAACATTAATTTTTTTTTAAATTTTGAGTTCCAAATTCTCTTCCTCCCTCATCTCCACCCCCTCATTGAGAAGGCATTCAATTTCATATAGCTTATGCATGTTAGTCATGTTGTAAAACAACAAGAAGAAAAATAAAGAAAAAGTTTGCCTCAATCTTCATTCAGACTCCAGCAGTTCTTTCTTTGGAGATGGATAGCATTTTTCATTAGGTCCCTTAGAATTGTCTTGCTGAGAAGAGCTAAGTCATTCACAGTTGATAATCATATAATGTTGCTGTTACGGGAAGCAGTGTTCTCCTGGTTCTTCTCATTTCACTTTGTATTACTTCATAGAAGTCTTTCCAGGTTTTCCTGAAACCATCCTGCTTGTTATTTTTTTTTTTTTGGTTATTGTTATCATCATCATCATCATCATCATCATTGTTATTCTTAAATTTTTATTTATTTATTTTTAGTTCTCACCATTCATCTCCACAAGATCTTGAACTCTAAACCCTCTCTCCATCTCTCCCCTCCCCCCACATCCTGAGATAGCATGCAATCTGATTACCCCTTCCCCCAGTTCACCCTCTCCTCTATCATTCCTCTCCTCTTATCCCTTTCTCCTTTACTTTCATGAAGGGCAAAATAGATCTCTATACCCCACTGCCTGTACATCCCACCTCCCAGTTGCATGTAAAAACATTTTTTTTAATATTTGTTTTTAAAACTTTGAGTTCCAAATTCTCTCCCTTGTTCCCTCCCCACCTACCCCCACTGAGAAGGCAAGCAATTCAATATAGGTTATACATGTGTAGTTATGCAAAACACCTCCATAATAGTCATGTTGTGGAAGACTAACTATATTTCTTTCCATCTTATCCCACCCCCCAATAGAATACTATAGAATAGAAATAGAATACTATTTTCTCCTTTGACTGTGTCCCTTTTCCAAAGTGTTTGCTTCTGACTACCCCTTCCACAATCTACCCTCCTTTCTATCACCCCCCTCCTTATCCTCTTCCCCCTACTTTCCTGTAGGGTAAGATACCCAATTGAGTGTGTATGTTATTCCATGCTTAAGCCAAATCTGATGAGAGTATGGTTCACTCATTTCTTCTCACCTCTCCCCTCTTTTCCTCCATTGTGAAAGCTTTTTCTTGCCTCTTTTATGTGAGACAATTTACCCCATTCTCTCTCTCCCTTTCTCTTTCTGCCAATATATTCCTCTCTCATCTCTTATTTTTACTTTTAGATATTATCTATCTATCTATCTATCTATCTATCTATCTATCTATCTATCTATCTATCTATCTATCTGTCATCTATCCATCTATTTTTTCCAACTAGCGTAATACTGAGAAAGGTCTCATGAGTTATAAATATCATCTTTCCATGTAGGGATGTAAACAATTCAACTTTAATGTCTCTTATGATTTCTCTTTCCTGTTTATCTTTTCATGCTTCTTTTGATTCTTTTATTTGAAAGTCAAATTTTCTATTCAGTTCTGGTCTTTTCATCAAGAATGCTTGAAAGTCCTCTATTTCATTGAATATCCATTTTTTCCCTGAAGGATTATAGTCAGTTTTGTTGGGTAGGTGATTCCCGAGTTCCTCTGACTTCTGGAATGTGATATTCCAAGCCCTTCAATCCCTTAATGTAGAAGTTGCTAGATCTTGTGTTATCCTGATAGTATTTCCACAGTACTAGAATTGTTTCCTTCTGGCTGCTTGCAATATTGAGAATTTGGCTACAATATTACTCAGAGTTTTCCTTTTAGGATCTCTGTCCAGAGGCAATCAGTAGATCCTTTCAATTTCTATTTTACCCTCTGGTTCTAGAATACTAGGAAATATTCCTTGATAATTTCTTGAAAGCTGATATCTAGGCTCTTATTTTTTGATTATGGCTTTCAGGTTGTCTAATAATTTTTAAATTTTCTCTCCTTGATCTATTTTCCACGTCAGTGATTTTTCAATGAGATATTTCACATTGTCTGCTATTTTTTTTTCATTCTTTTGGTTGTGTTTTATAAATTATTGATTTCTCATAAATTCATTAGCTCCACTCTAATTTTGAAGGAATTATTTTCTTCAGTGAGCTTTTGGATATCCTTTTCCATCTGACCAATTCCGCTGTTTAAGTCATTCTTTTCCTTATTGGCTTTTTGGACTTCTTTTGCCATTTAGGTTAGCCTATTTATTAAGGTGTTATTTTCTTCAGTATTTATTTTTGGTCTCTTTTTGCAAGCTGTTGACTTGATTTTCATGATTTTCTTGCATTGCTTATTTCTCTTCCCAATTTTTCCTGTACTTCTCTTATTTGATTTTCAGAATCCTTTTTGAGCTCTTCCATGGCCTGTAAGCAATTCATATTCCTCTTTGAGGCTTTTGATGTAGGAACTTTGACTCTGCTGTCCTCCTCTGGTTGTATGCCCTGATTTTCCTTCTCACCAGAGTAAGATTCTATAGTCTGGGTTCTTTTACAGTGTCTTCCCAGCCAAACACTTGACTTTTTAACGCTTTGTCAAGGTAGAACTCTGTTTCCAGTGGGGTTGGATGGACTGTCTTAGGTTTCAGGGATTTTTGTGTCAGCTACTTGGTCCCCCACCATCTGTGGGCCCAGAGCTCTGGAAGCAGCCTCTGCCACTGCTGCTGCTACCACCACCCCCACTACCCTAGGGTTGGGACCAGACCTTGTCAGAAAGTGCTCCTTTTTCACCTATGTCCCACAGAGTTTTCCCACTGTTTGGTTTTTGTGGTTTGAGAAGTCTGGAAAGTGCCGCAGCTACCAATGATTCAGTCCCCTGAGGGTTTGGCCCATCTGTTCCATTGTGACCCCCCTCCAGACTGTGCTTCCCTCCTTGCCTGCTGCAAAATACCCTTCCTGTCAACTTTCCAGGTTAGCTTGGGCTGGGGATTTTTTTCACTCTGTCATTTTGTGGGCTCTGTAGCTCTAGAATTTGTTTAGAGTCATTTTTATAGGTATTTGGAAAGTTTTGTGGGAGAGCTCAGGGAAGTCCCTGCTTTTACTCTGCCATCTTGGCTCCACCCCACTCTTTTTTTTAATATGTATGTATTTTTTTAATTAATTAATTTATTTAACTTTTAACATTCCTTTTCACAAAATTTTGGGTTCCAAATATTCTCCCCTTTTGTCCCCTTCTCCCACCCCAAAACACAGAGCATTCTAATTGCCCCTATCACCAATCTGCTCTCTCTTCTATCATCCTTCTCTGCCCTTGTCTCTATCTTCTCTTTTGTCCTGTAGGGCCAAATAACTTTCTATACCCCTTTACTGTGGCAAGAACAGTACTCGACAGTTGTTCCTAAAACTTTGAGTTCCAACTTCTTTTCCTCCCTCCCTCCCCACCCCTTCCCTTTGGAAGGCAAGCAATTCAATACAGGCCAAATCTGTGTAGTTTTGCAAATGACTTCCATAATAGTCGTGTTGTATAAGACTAACTATATTTCCCTCCATCCTATCCTGCCCCCCGTTACTTCTATTCTCTCTTTTGATCCTGTCCCTCCCCATGAGTGTTGACCTCAAATTGCTCACTCCTCCCCATGCCCTCCCTTCCATCATCCCCCCGACCCTGTTTATCCCCTTATCCCCCACTTTCCTGTATTGTAAGATAGGTTTTCATACCAAAATGAGTGTGCATTTTATTCCTTCCTTTAGTGGAATGTGATGAGAGTAGACTTCATGTTTTTCTCTCACCTCCCCTCTTTATCCCTCCACTAATGAGTCTTTTGCTTGCCTCTTTTATGAGAGACAATTTGCCCCATTCCATTTCTCCCTTTCTCTTCCCAATGTATTTCTCTCTCACTGCTTCATTTCATTTTTTTAAGATATGATCCCATCCTCTTCAATTCACTCTGTGCACTCTGTCTCTATGTGTGTGTGCGTGTGCATGTGCATGTGCGTGTGCATCTGTGTGTGTGTAATCCCACCCAGTACCCAGATACTGAATAGTTTCAAGAGTTACAAATATTGTCTTTCCATGTAGGAATGTAAACAGTTCAACTTTTATAAGTTCCTTATGACTTCTCTTTGCTGTTTACCTTTTCATGCTTTTCTTCATTCTTGTGTTTGAAAGTCAAATTTTCTTTTCAGCTCTGGTCTTTTCATCAAGAATGCTTGAAAATCCTCTATTTCATTGAAAGGCCAATTTTTCCCCTGAAGTGTTATACTCAGTTTTGCTGGGTAGGTGATTCTTGGTTTTAGTCCTAGTTCCTTTGACTTCTGGAATATCCTATTCCATGCCCTGCGATCCCTTAATGTAGAAGCTGCTAGATCTTGTGTTATCCTGATTGTATTTCCACAACACTTGAATTGTTTCTTTCTAGCTGCTTGCAATATTTTCTCCTTGACCTGGGAATTCTGGAATTTGGCCACAATGTTCCTAGGAGTTTCTCTTTTTGGATCTCTTTCAGGCGGTGATCTGTGGATTCCTTGAAGACTTATTTTGCCCTCTGGTTCTGGAATATCAGGGCAGTTTTCCTTGATAATTTCATGAAAATGATGCCTAGGCTCTTCTTTTGATCATGGCTTTCAGGTAGTCCCATAATTTTTAAATTGTCCCTCCTGGATCTATTTTCCAGGTCAATTGTTTTTCCAATGAGATATTTCACATTATCTTCCATTTTTTCATTCTTTTGGTTTTGTTTTGTGATTTCTTGGTTTCTCATAAAGTCATTAGCCTCCATCTGTCCCATTCTAATTTTGAAAGAACTATTTTCTTCAGTGAGCTTTTGAACCTCCTTTTCCATTTGGCTAATTCTGCTTTTGAAAGCATTCTTCTCCTCATTGGCTTTTTGAACCTCTTTTGCCAGTTGAGTTAGCCTATTTTTCAAGGTGTTATTTTCTTCAGCATTTTTTTGGGTCTCCTTTAGCAGGGTGATGACCTGCTGTTCATGCTTTGACTGCATGTCTCTCATTTCTCTTCGCGGTTTTTCCTCCACCTCTCTAACTTGATTTTCAAAATCCTTTTTGAGCTCTTCCATGGCCTGAGCCCATTGTGTGGGCTGGGATACAGAAGCCTTGACTTCTGTGTCTTTCCCTGATGGTAGGCATTGTTCTTCCTCATAAGAGAGGAAGGGAGGAAATGCCTGTTCACCAAGAAAGTAACCTTTTATAGTCTTATTTTTTTTCCCTTTTCTGGGCATTTTCCCAGCCAGTGACTTGACTTCTGAGTATTCTCTTTGCCTCCAGATCAGCCCAGCCAGTGCTTGGGGTTTGAGATTCAAATGCTGCTTCCCAGCCTCAGGGCTTTGGGCGGGGGTGGGGCTGCTATTCAGTGTGAGATTAAGTTCAGGTGCTCAGGTGGGGGCAGGGCCACCACATGGGACTCAGTTCCCTCAGGGGGTTTATGCAGAGACCTTCAGCAATGGATCCGGGCTCCTGCCTGTTTGGGGAGCCCCAATCTGCTCCTGCCTCCGCTGCTGCCTCCCGAGGGGGCCTGAGTTATGGGGACACCCCACTCCCCTCTCAACCCACCAAAGAGACCCTCTCACCAACCTTTGGGGCCCGTGGGTGGAGGGACCTGCGTGGCCACTGGAGATTCTGTCTTTGAAGCCTGCTTGGATCTACTCCTTTCGGCGCCCTGTGGCCAAGGCAGGGCTGGGGAGGGCTCCAGGTCCGCAGCGTGAAGGACTTTTTGTGAGAGGTTTTCAGGCTCTCTGGAACAGAAATCTCATCTGCTCTGTTGTTCTGTGGCTTCTGCTGCTCCAGAATTTGTTGGGAGTTCTTTTTTATAGATATTGTATGGGCTGTGGGTTCGGAGCTAGCGTATGTGTGTCTTTCTACTCTGCCATCTTGGCTCTGCCCCCATGTATGTATTTTTTAATTGAACACTTAAAAATAATTTTTAATATTCATTTTTAAAACTTTGAGTTCCAAATTCTTTCTCTTCTTCCTTACCTTCCCCCCTCATTGAGAAGGCAAGCAGTGTAATATAGATTATACATGTGTTGTCATGCAAAACATAACCATAGTCATGTTGTGAAGGAAAACATAGAGAACAAAAGAACCTTAAGAAAAATCAAATTAAAAAAAAGTATGCTTCAATCTGTATTCAGACATCATCAGTTCTTTCCCTGGGGATGGAGAGCATTTTTTATCATAAATCTTTAAGAGTTGTCTTAGATTGTTGTATTGCTAAGAATAGCTAAATCCAGGGGTGATCCACCACTCTGTTTCTTAGCCAGTACCAGAAAGTTTTGATGATTACCACTTTCTAATATCATTTGAAATCTGGTACAGGTAGGCCATCTTCCTTCATATTTTTTGTATTAATTCCCTTAATATTCTTGACCTTTTGTTCTTCCAAATGAATTTGTTTTATTGCTTTTTTCTAGTTATAAAATAAATTTTGTAGTTTGATATTGCACTGAATAAGTAAATTAATTTAGGCATTATTGTTATTTTTATTATATTATCATGGCCTATCCATGAGCAATAGATATTTTTCCAGTTGTTTAGATCTGTGTTTGTTTGAAAAGTGTTTTGTAATTGTGTTCATATAATTCATAGGTTTGTCCTGGAAGCTAGATTCTGAAGTATTTTATATTGTATATAGTTATTTTAAATGGAATTTTTCTTTCTATCTCATGCTGCTGGAAGTTGTTAACTATTTCACCTAGTTTTTTAGTTGATTCTGTAAGTATACTATCATATCATCTACAAAGAGTGATAGTTTTTTTCCTTATTGCCTATTCTAATTTCTTCAATTTATTTTCATCTTTTATCTCTATATTTAGTATTTCTAGTACAGTATTGAATAATAGTAATTATAATAGGCATCCTTGCTTTACCCGTGTTCTTACTGGAAAGACTTCTAGCTTATCCCCATTATGGATAATTCTTACTTATGGTTTTAGATAGATATTACTTATCACTTTAAGGAAAGCTCCATTTATTCCTGAGTTCTTTAGTGTTTTTTAACAGGAATGGGTGTTGTATTTTGTCAAAAGCATTTTTTGTATCTATTAAAATAATCATGATTTCTCTTAGTTTTGTTATGGTTATGTTCAATTATGCTGAGATTTTCCTAATATTTAATCAGCCTTGCATTCCTGGCATAAATCTCACCTGGTCATAATGTATGATTCTTGTGATATTTTGCTGTATATTTTGCTATATTTTTATTTAAAATTTTTGCATCACTATTCATTAGGGAAATTGGTCTATAGTTTTCTTTCTCTGTTTTAGCTCTTCTTGGTTTAGGTATTAGCACCATATTTATATCACAAAAGTAATTTGGTAAGATTCTTTCTTCACCTATTTTTCAAAACAGTTTATATAGTATTGAAATTAATTGTTCTTTAAATATTTAGTAGAATTCCTTTGTGAATCCATCTGGTTCTGGGTTTTTCTTTATCTTAGGGATTTCATTAATGGCTTGTTCAAATTTCGTTTTCTCTCCATTTCTTTTTCTGAATTCTAAATTTTCTAAATTCTATTTCTTCTTCTGTTAATCTGGGCAATTTATATTTTTGTAAATATTCATTGATTTTGCTTAGATTGTTAGATTTAGTAGCATATAATTTGACAAAATAGCTCCTAATAATTGCTTTAATGCCCTCTTCATTGGTGGTGAATTCACTCTTTTCATTTTTGATACTGGTCATTTGTCTTTCTTTTAAAAAAAAAAACAAATTAAGAAGTGGTTTATTGTTGTTGGGTTATTTTTTTTTTTCATAAAACCAGCTTCAAGTTTTATTTATTGTCTCAATAGTTTTCTTACTTTCAGTTTTAATAATCTCTCCTTAGATTTTCAGGATTTCCAATTTGGGACTTAATTGAGGATTTTAAATTTGTTCTTTTTCTAGTATTTTTAGTTGCATGCCCAGTTCATTGATTTGCTCTTTCTCTGTTTTATTGATGTAAGAATTTAGAGATATAAAATTTCACTTAAGTTCTGCTTTGTCTGCATCCCATAAATTTTGACATGCTGTCTCATTGTTCTCATTCTCTTTAATGAGATAACTGATTATCTTGATGATGTGTTCTTTGACCCACTCATTCTTTAAGTTTAGATTATTTAGTTTCCAATTAATTTTTAATCTTTCTTTCCACTGAACTCTATTAAATGTAATTTTTACATTATGATCTGGAAAGGATGCATTTAATATTTGGTTTTTTTTTCATTTGATTCAGAGTGTTTATGCCCTAATACCTAGTCAATTTTTGTGTAGGTGCCATGTACCACTGAGAAAAAAGTCTATTCCTTTTGGCTGGGAAAATTGTTTCACCCTGTCTTTTTGTTGATGCTGCCACTCCAGAATTTGTTTTGAGATGTTAAATTATAGTTGTTTGGGAGAGTTCAGGCAATTTCCTGCCTCATTATGCCATCTTAGATCCTGAAGCTCTACTATGTATATTTATAACAGGGTTTATTTTTCTTGTTTTCTTGATGGATGGAAGAGAAAAAAATGGAAGGAAGAAAGTTTGTAACTGACAAAATAAAATTTAATTTTAAAAAAATGATAAGCAGTTTACTAGGGTGCACAGTGCTGACCTTTGAGTCAGGAAGACCTATTAAAATTCTGCCTGAGATACTTAGTAACTGAATAACCCTAGGCAAATCTCTTTCTAGCCTTAATTTCACCATTTGTAAAATGTGAAGACCAAATGAGATAATGCATGTAAAGTGCTTTGCAAACCTTAAAGTGATATGTATATACTAATTATGATGATGATGTAAATAATTGCATCTGATCCTCATAATGTCTCTATGAATTCATTAGAGTACTAACATCCTCAAACTAAGGTCAGGTGGATTGCCCAAGGTCAGACAGTCAGTGGTAGAATTGGAACAAGAATTGGCAAGAGTCAAATCTTCCGATACTTGTCTGTCAATATACCATCTGGATGATGTTATTCTACTGGGGTAGGGATAGAGAATTACTCTTAAGGAAATTCTATGAGGTAGCTAGATAGTGTAGTGGATAGTCCTGGAGTTGGGAGGACCTGAGTTCAAATCCAGCCTCAGATATTTACTAGTGTGACCCTGAGCAAGTCAACCCTGATTGCCTTCCAAAATAAAAAGAAAAGAAAAAGAAAATGCTTCATGTACACAGGGAAGTGTAATACATAATAAGATATAGAAAAGAGAAAAGAGTAATCCAGACAAAGTACCCTGGGGAAATTTGAAGAATGGGATAGCATTTTTTAAAATTTTGCTCCCACTCTGTATTCAGTGCTGTGATTTATACTGTGTGCAAGATAAAAGAAGTAGATGCATATTCTCAAGAGGCTCATAATCCAGTTTGGAAGTAAAACAAAAATATGATACAAGTCAAAAATGAATGATACAACTGTAAAAAATGAAAATAAATTTGTAATTAAGCATGAAATTATGTGACATTAATATAGGGCAGTGTGGTAAGGTAAAAAGAGTACTGGATCTGGAGTTAGAGGACTGGTTTAAATCTTAGCTCTGCCACTTATTACCTAAACAATGTTGTGTGTTCCTCTTCTGTTTTAGAAGAGGACCATGACATCAGAAAAATAATGACATGTCTTGCACTTGACTTTGTCTTGAATGAGGGAGGGCTGTGCAAGGTCACCAGCCTCACTTTCTCCTCCAGAGCCATCTGGATACAGTGACCAGATATTCATCATGATGACTGGAGATGATCCAGGATGCAATGGGAGACCTTGGCCTTTTGGTGAAGGCCTTTTGTAGAACAAGCAACTTTACCTCTCTCTGCCTGTTTCATGAAGTGTAAAAAGAGGGGACTGGATTAGATGACTTTCAATGCTCTCTTTATCTTTAAATTGTTGATACTATGAATTTATATCAATTATTACAAGTATAATTAATATTAACATTAATATCAAGCCAGGGGAAATTCATATTTGCACTGTCATAGGCATGTCTAGTGAAAAATCTAAATCAAAGAGCGATTGCCAATATATGGTGAAGTTTTTCAGTTCCTACTATTTATTGGCATTATTGACATTATTCTAATTGAATCAAGTCCTGGAGCATTGCAAACATGCTAAATGATATGTGTGACCATTAAAAAAAAAAGACAAATCCAATTATCCACAAAGAAAAAAAGTGGAAAAAGAATTCCTATTTTCCAGACTTTGATATTCAGGTGGATGGATGACCCATAGAACTTTCTCATTACTACTTAGATAATGTGTTTGGATAATTAGGAGAAGAATGAGCTGGATTATCTTCAAGAAATTTCATAGTTCTTTTAATGACCCCAAAGCTTTCCCCTAAAATAAAGGTATATGTGAATTACATTATATTAACAATCTCTGAGGAATTAAAATTGAGACTACCCAAAGTTTAATGGAGAGGCACATGGTGGGCATGAGTGGGCTACAAGTTGTTACCAAGAGCAGTATTTTTGTAAAGAAAATCAGTATAAAGGATGCAATTAGAGAAATGTATGCCCAGAAAGAAATGGCTCTTCACCATTAAGAGAGTGAGTAATAATTGAAAAATAACCCACATTTTTCCATTGATATGTGCTCAGTGTTCTAAGAAGTCAAGAAAAATCATTTAGCATTTTAGAAGGGTCTCCAAGGGCAGATTTATGGGAGGACACGTAAAAAACGTCTCACAGAATAGGCAGGCAAAGTTGGATTTCCATCTGCTTTGTTGGATAAAGTACCCACATCAAAGAAATCAAAGATGTGGGAGCACAGACAAGTTCTATGAAAGAAAGAAGGAAGAGACACAGAGAGACAGAGAGACAGAGAGAGAAACTCAGAAGGCCAGTTAGAAGTTTAGATATTATATAGTAGAAAACTAATGATTGAGCAATACTATATTTTCCAAGACATATGGTGCTGAAGAACAGTGTAGAGGTTAGAGGCAGTGGTAGGCTGACAAATGTTGAAAAAAGGTTCTGTGGGGGAAAAAAGCATGCACGACATACTTTTTAATTTAATCTGAATTAACATTTTCTCCATAACTTTATTAAGCCTAGAGAATCAACAGGATAATAAATCAAGCCCTGATTTATAGAGCTTGCCTATTTTCAAATGTTCAAATTTAACAGTTGTTCATTAAGAGTTGATTCAAGCTGATTCTAACGCAGCCATGGTTGCAGGGTTTTGATAGAGATATTTTTGAGGCTGGGATTCCTACAGTTTTTTGTAATTAAAAAAGTATGAGGTATGATACTAGGTAAACCATATCCAGGTTCAATCCCTGCATTCTGAGAGGTTATATTTCAATATGGACAGTGTGACCTCACAACAACAAAATAAGTGCAATTTGGGTATTTTCTGGTGCATGAAAAACATAATTTTTCCCTCATTCTTTTTGCATTTACTTATTGAATTTCCATCATGATTTAGGAACTGTACAGAGCACATCACCTCTGACTTCCAGGAACTGTCTGTTCAGTGACTAACGGAGGTTTTCACAAAAGGGTCAGAGAGGCCAAGACAGTATAAAATGATATTCCTTTATTATGGTGTGTTTTAATTTCCACAAAGAAAGGCCCAATTGCAAAGGGCATGGCGGAAGGAGAGGGGTAACTTGAGGCAAAAAAGACAAACTCTAACCAAGGAGTTCCAAGATGTCAGATGTTATGGTCATCAGGTCATGGCAGGAGGATAAAAGGAAATCAGTGATGGTTTTGTAGAGAGGCTACCTTCTGACTTGGCACACAGACTTTTGCCAACTCTCTATTACATTGACTAAGAGTGATCTGTACTGTCTTGTTTAGGACTTAATTATTTACTGTTTTATATTTGATACTCTTATGGATCCATAACCTCCACCTTGTGGTTATCCCCTCCATTGGTGAACATCACACATTTTAACCAGTCCTCCAGGTCCTTGTATGAACCAGTACATAATACTGGCTGCTCTAGTCATATGTCATTTGATTTTCCCACAATCTTCTTGCCAGCCTTTGGTGGCCATAATCTTTACTCACTCACTCATCTATCCATCCGTCCATCCATCCATCCATCCATCCATCCATCCATCCATCCATTCATTCATCCATCCATCCAACTATCCATTGTAGCCAATCCCATTCAACCCAATCTAACAAACTTCTCATATCATTCTGTGCAATTTGTGTCAATGTTCTTCTTTAACTCCTCCATGAAACATCTACCCAGTACTCTAGAGGCTTTCCTCTGGGCCTTTTAATACTATCCTAAATTCTCCCCAGTGCTCTTATCTGCCTCACTAGACTGTGACATTCCAGAGAGGAGAGCCCATGTGTATAAACAGACTTAGAGCTGAAATGGACCTCAGAAACCGTCTAATCTAACTTCCTCATTTTGCATCTAAGGAAAATGAGATCCAGAGAGGTTGAGTGATATGCCCAAGGTCACATAGGTTTAAGTAAGTATCCCAGGCAAGGCTTTAACTGAGATCTTCATGGTGGAAAGAACATATGAACTTCAAGCTGGAAGTCCCAGTCCCAATTCTAGTCCCACCTCTGCCACTAACTGTGAGAAAGTAGCTTAATTTCTCTAATCCTCAATTTCTTTGTCTCCAACTTGGACAGACTTACTTACTTCGTAATGTGGTGAGCATCAAGTGAGATCTTAGATGCAAAATTATTTCAGAAAACCAAAAAGCCCTTTTCATATGCTAGATATCTCCTGTGGTTACTGGTGTAGCGCCAAGTACCTCATGGGTGTTGGATGACTATTTGTTGACTACTTGAAATTTGAATCACAAGCATTTCTGTTCAACCTGGGATCATTCCCTAAGATTAGGGGCAGAATTAGGATTAGAACAAGAAATTCCTGGCCCTTTGGAAGATTGAGAGCAGAGTTCCAGAGTGGAATATTCCTAAGGGTCTATGTAATATTCCTTGGCATATGCTCATTATCTCCTACTTCCAGAGTAGCAAGGGACCTCAGGAAGTCATAGGATCCTATTAGCTCTAAAAATGGAAGGGATCCCAGAAGCTACATCTCACCCAGTACCTTCATTTTATAAATGAAAGACCAGGAAGGTTAAGTTGTCCATCTGTTACACAGTCTCACAGTAATTACCAATGACATCAAGTGATAATGACAGTTACTGTCATGTTGTCAGTAAGCACCAGAATCAGGATTTGAAGCCAGGTCCTACAATTCTAGAAACAGGGATCTTTCCACTATACCCCAATGGTCATCTGGTTGCTCTTTCTGCCTGTGAATAGAAAAGTCCCTATTGATGTTGTTTCCAAACTAGGAGGGCAGGAATGAGAGGATCTTGTATAGTCTGAAATCCAACTATTCTTCTTCTTCTCCTCCTTGTTCTTTCTTCTTCTTCTTCTTCTTCTTCTTCTTCTTCTTCTTCTTCTTCTTCTTCTTCTTCTTCTCCTTCTTCTCCTTCTTCTTCTTCTTCCTCTTCTTCTCCTTCTTCTCCTTCTTCTTCTTCCTCTTCCTCTTCCTCTTCTTCTTCTTCTTCTTCTTCTTCTTCTTCTTCTTCTCCTCCTCCTCCTCCTCCTCCTCCTCCTCCTCCTCCTTCTCCTCTTCCTTCTCCTCCCCCCCCCCCAATCATTTGTGGACAAATAAATGTATCTCTATAATAAACAGAGGAATACAGCAGAGCTGAAAATCAAATGATTTCAGATCTACATGTATCATAACCTTTACTCAAGCTAGGAGTGCATGAGGTCCTACAAGTTGAACTGCATTATAAAGTACATAGATCTGCTTTAAGAAAAGGTCAGTACACATGTTCTGTTACAATCTAATTTCAGTCTATTGCCCTATGCCCTATTGCTCTCCCTGGTGTGAGAGAGACAATAGTGAGGACTTGGGAGTTTAATTATCTCTTCTATATATAGCCTGCCTATTCCTCCAGAATATTCATGAGAATAACAGGAGGGGTAAAGAAGACATTGTTTTTGTCTTCCTGGATCACAGGGCATGAAGTCCCTTTCGACCTGAGGCTGTTTCTACTTTTGGGTTTCCTTCTCCATTTAGAATAATATTGATTTCAAGGGATAATTTGTTATGGTTCTGAGCAGTATTTTGCCTCCCTCCTTATTCATGGAATGCCACCACCAAGAACTGGATTCTTAGAAACATTCTAATACAGTTACTTGCCAGTTCTTCCACTTAAATGACAAATGGCATTTAGTTTCAATGAGTTAATAATAACATTAATTTCACTTCACACTGTTCTGAAGAACTCCTTTTAAATGAAGGGCACTTGCTACACTTCCAGTGTTCTCCTGGAACAGACACAGCTAATCATAATGTGTAGAATTAAATGAAGGAGCAATTATGAGGAGTTAAAACAGATGTAGTGAGCGGGACTGAGTCAACTCAACACTCAAAAGGCAAATAATTTATTAAGGCAGTTTCACCATAGGTGGTATAAGTGCATGTGGGAGCATTTAATATACTGGAGGACAGGGAAAAGGCTAAAGTTCCTGTGATGTGGAATTTTCAAAATATTCTAATTATATTCTTGTCCACATAATAACTGGGTATGATTATTTCCCCCCTCCCCAGTCACTGTCTTATTTAACCCTTTGTGTGCACCTCTCTTATGACAGTAGGATCACATATTTGAGAGGGAACTTGGAAGTCATTTAGTTTAGACTCCTCATTTTACAGATTAAAATATTGAGACTTGCTTAAGGTCACAGAGATTAACAAGTGGCACAGCCAAGACTGGAACCCAGATGCTTTGGCTCTACAGTCAGCACTCGAATGTTATTTTATAAATCAGTTATTTGTGTTTATATTTTATCCATTACTAGACTGTAAGCTCCATGTGAGCAGGGATAAGAGCTTTTGAAAAAATTATATTTTTATATTTATCCAATGTTTCCATAATGTTTGTTGAATGGAATTGCATTATTAACATGTCCAGAATGAACTCACAAAGTGAGAATTGGAAGAGAACCTAGGGAACATTTAGTCCTTCTCCATCATTTGTGATTAGCAAACTGAAACCTACAAAAGTTAAGTGACATGCTCAGCTGGTAAATGTCAGAGTCAGGATCTGAATACAGTGCTCTTTCCATTGCACCTTGTTGGAGGGGACTTGGGAAAGAACAGAGGCCTTCTCCTTCCCCCTTTTTCCCTGTTTTTCTAATCAAATTGGGTCTTTCAGGAAACAATTTTTTCAAGAGCTTTAAGATGGAGTAAGACAAGCTACATTTACCTTTCTTCCTTTCTAATCCCAAAACAAACAACAACCTCCTACAGTGTGTTATAATAGAAAGAACACATAATTTATATAATGGCAGTAGTGTGAAAACAAGTAACTCTAAGAGTAAGCTTAAGGACTCTTATGAATGCAGTGAAAAACTATGGCTCCCAAGGAGCAGTGATGAAGAGTGCTATCCTGCTCCTGACAGAGAGGTGATCTATCCAGGATGCAGAATGAGACATATATTTTTGCATAGGGCAAATGTAGGGAGTTGTTTTTTTCCTTTTTTTCTTTTTTCCATCTTTTCTTTCTCCTTGGGGGTGGAAGGAGGGGGAGAAAAGAGAATATGTATATTACTTGAAGAAAATTCAATTAAAAAACAGAATACACAGCTAGACAACAAGTGAGCAGGGCTCTAGCCCCAGGTCTGCTTCTGATTGACTATGTAACGTTATCCAAGTAATTTAAAATCTCTGAATTTTAGTTTCCTCATCTGTTTAATGAGAATGATCACTGTTATACTGCTTTCCCCACAGTATTTTTATGACAATCATATCAATCAATCCATCAATCAGTTAGCTGTAGAGGAAAAACAAAAAACCCCATAATTCCAAAACATGTTGATGGACTAACAGTGGAAATTCCCCAGCTCTGCTTAGCAAGATATAACAAACTCTTCAAAAACAGTAAAGCAGATGGTCCCATCCACTGTTGTAAAAACTATTTGTTGACTTTGGAGAAAAGACACCTGCAGTTTTGTCTAAATGGTTACCTCAACCCTGATGTCTTAGATCAAACAGACTTCTCTAACAATTGTAGAAGTATTTAGTCACCTCCTCTTCTTTCCTGTCCTTGAGAAGGGAATGTTTTCTTATTCTGATAACAAATCCTTCCAGTTGTATGACAAATATTCCCCAGAAATACCCCCTTTTCCCTTGGCCGATTCTCCCTTTCTTACCCCTCCCTCTGCTGGGAATTGCTTGACTTGTCTAAATTGACTCAGAATGCTGCTAACTTAGCTGGGTCAATTTGGCTCTCCCTTACTAAACAGAGATATAAGGTTCATGTTCCCCATAGTTAGGTAGCCACTCCCACCAAGCAGATTCCCTAGCATGACAATAAGTCTCTTTGCTTTCAGTTTGCCCTTCTGTCTTTGACCCATAATTATTGGCCCCTTGCAGGCTGGTACAGGTCTTCCAAAGGGTCCTGTTCCACTCCATCAGAGAATTAACTGCCTTACACAATCAACAAGCATTGATTAAGCAATTAACATATGTCAGGAATGGTGCTAAGTCCTAGTGATACAAATAAAAGCAAAAAGAAAAGAAAAGTTGCCCTCAAGGAACTTACAATCTAATAGGGGATGAAAACACATAAAAGGTAGTTGAAAAGATAAGTGGAAAGAATAAAGTTGAAAGTATCCTGTGGTGTCAAAGCCAGGAGACTGAAGGATGACTGCTTTGGGTCCTTCCTCAAAGTGGACACTGCAGGAGAAACTCACAAACGGGAGAAATTGGCCACTAGGGTGGAGTCAGGAGGCCTCTAAAGCGTGCTGTGGCAAAATCCAGAGAGTGAAGATGCCTAACCTTTCCTCAAAATAGGAAATGAAATAGTATATGTTAAACTGTTTAGAAAACTATAAAACTCTATACAAAAATTAAATTATTATTATCATACCAAAGTCAATTTAGCTATCTCACTCCAAAAAATAGTATTTAGATTCTATTCTGAAAAGCCTTCTGTTAAGCTGGTGTGAGATTTTTTTAAAAAAAAAATAGAAGACAAATTTCCCCATCTTCAAGAAGGATTTGATTTAGAAAATGATATAGGATAGATATAGAAATGAACTTGAAAACAATTATAGAACAGTCTAAAAACAGGGAAATAATTAAGCCCAACTGTGCACATACGTGATGATTATTGACATTCATCAGGGGATGATTTTTGAAGAAGAAATTTTAAGACCAAGGCCTTGAAGGCTGTGATGAACATGTGTGATGGTTGCCATTATTGGATAGATTTTAATTTGTGAGGTTTGTTCTGCAAACTAGTTCATTTCTCTTAGGCACCCTCCTTCTGCTGAACTCTTAGAGCAATTATTTTCTGTAAAATCCATTTGGCAATTGATCTCATGCTGCCTTGTGACATTTCTTCTCTATTGTTATCTTGACCGTTATTTAAACCTTTTATTGCTTTTTAACTTCTCATTTGTTTGGTTTTTGCTTCTCCAAAGAGCCCATAAGCTGAATATAATCTGTTGTGACTTATCTCATAGTCAGAGGTTCAACCAGTGTACAAATTTATGCCTGTAGAGATGAAGTGATGTTGGATCAAGCCAGAATTATTATTGTTGTTATGATTATTTGCATTGTAATTACTACTTAATTTATACTGAAAGTATAAATGAAATCTCCATTTTAGAAGACTTCCCAAGTCCCCAATTGATAAATGGTCAAAGGATAAGAACAGGTAGTTTTCAGAGGAAGAAATTAAAAATACCTATAATCATATGAAAAAATGCTCTAAATCACTGTTGATTAGAGAGATGCAAATCAAAACAACTCTGAGGTACCACATCGTACCTATCAGATTGGTTAACATGACAGAACAAGAAGATGATAAATGTTGGAGAAGACGTGGGAGAGTTGGAACACTAATTCATTATTGGTGGAGCTGTGAGCTGATCCAACTTTTCTGGAGAGAAATTTGGAACTATGCCCAAAGTGCTACAAAATTGTGCATACCCTTTGATCCAGCAATACTGTTTCTACTCAAGAGATCATAAAAATGGGAAAGGGTCCCACATATACAAAAATATTTATAGCAGCACTCTTTGTGGTGGTCAAAAACTGGAAATCAAGGGAATGCCCATCAATTGGGAAATGACTGAATAAATTATGGTATATGAATGTAATGGAATACTATTGTGCTATAAGAAATGATGAACAGGAAGACTTCAGAAAGGCCTGGAAAGACTTCTATGATCTGATGCTGAGCAAAAGGAGCAGAACCAGGAGAACTTTGTACACAGCAACAACCACAGTGTGTGAGGATTTTTTCTGGTAGACTTAGAACTTCATTGCAATGCAAACACCTAAAAAATTACCAATGGTCTTTTAAGGCAAAATACCTTCCACATCCATAGAAAGAACTATGGAATCTGATTGCAGAATGTAGCAGATCATCTTCTTTTGTATTACATTTTGGTTTGTTATATGATTTCTCCAATTCATTTTAATTCTTCTATGCAGCATGACTAAGGCGAAAATGTATTTAATAGGAATGTATGTGTAGAATCTATATAAAATTGTATGCCATCTCAGGGAGGGAGGGGGGAGGGAGGGGAAAGAAGGGGAAGGAGAGAAAAAAGTCTAAATTATATGGTAGTGATTATAAAACCCTGAAAATAAATGAATAAATAAAAGTTATGGCTTATGTATTAAATTGTGTAAAGGATTAAGTGTTTATGGAACACATGATATAGTTTTTTTTTTTAAAAAAGATTTCCTAAGTAGGAGAAACATTAAGTATGGTTGACTATGACCCTTTTTGCTTATATGTTTTCTTTGAAGCATAGATGTTTGTAGCCTCATAAATTTGCTTGCCAAAATTGCAGCAGATTTTTCCCCCTATTTGTCCTAACTTCTCCAAAAAGTTTAGCCCCCCTCTTTATATTTCTACCTCTAAGATAACAGTAGCTTGTGTAGAGGTAATATTCTCAGTCTGTTTATTGGTATCTAAGCTGAGTGGACTGCCCATCCTAAGATAACTGCTATTTCCCAGTATTACTGACTATATAGCAGTTTTAGGTTAATTATGAGAATTGATCTGTCATAGGATCCCTCCAGAAAATAGACACCTATATTTAAAGCCACTGAGCATCTTAAATATGTGCCAATGATGAGTTTCCTTAAGGACCAGTTGTGATTGTGAAGGACACTGTTCACAAGTTGAATGCATATGACCTGGTGAATTAGCACTCATAAAAGACTATATATGAACTCAAGCATATTCTTTCAGACCAATTAATGCTCATTAATCTTCAAGAACATCTGAAGAGCAGGAATTGTGAGTGAGGACCAATATCAGAAGCAGAGCTTTTTAATTATATAAATAGGTACAATCTAACTTCAAATAATGCTTCCCAAGACTTATTCTGCAATCCGCAGAGGGATAGTCATATTTGTATTAATGTATAGAAGCTTGCTGATGTTCAATTATTTCTGACTCTTTGTGACTCCATTTGGGGTTTTCTTGACAAGGATACTGGAGTGCTTTGCCATTCCCTTCTCCAGCTCATTTTACAAATGAGGAACTGAGGCAAATAGGATTAAGTGACTTGCCCAGGGTCATACAGCTAGTAAAAGTCTGAAGCTAAATTTAAATTCAGGTCTTCCTGACTCCAGGCCCAGCATTCTATCCACTGCACCATCTAGCTACCCCTTACAGAAGTTTAGTGGAGGGCCAGAAAGTCAGCAGGTCCAGAAGACTGTTCTTGTCATCTGAAAGCACCCAAGGAGGCATTGGAGACATTTAAACTCTTCAAGCATTATCCGTATGACATCTGGCCAGCTGCAGTTAATCTCTGCAATAACCCCTATACTTCAATAAATTCTACTAGCATATATGTAAGTAGGTTTTGGTTTCAGCTTTTAGTTCTGTAGGGGAAATATTTAACAATATAACTAATGTTTAAAGTAGAACTATAGGCACCTAGGTGGCACACAGGATAAAGTGTGGGAGTTGGAGTTAAGAAGTCTTGAGGTCAAAGCTGATCTGACACACTTACTGGCTATATCACGCTGGGCAAGCCACTTCACTTCTCTCCACCTCAGTTTTCTCATCTGCAAAATGGGAATAATAACAGCACCCATCTCCTAAGATCATCATGAGAATCTACCGAGATATTTGTAAAGCTCTTCTCAAACCCTAAGACATTATACAAATGCCAACTATTATTTTTCAGTTAGAGATAATTTGCTGCTAAATGTTGGAGAATGGGTGAGAGAGTGGAATTATGTCTCTAAAGCTTGGGATCTAAAGCTTGAATCTAGGACAGAGGTCAAGGATCATGTCTTAGACTTCATTAATATTCTCCCCTTCATCATAATGATGTGGCTATAATAACAACTTAAATTTCAATAGTTCTCTTAACTTTACAAAATATTTTCCTCACAACAGCATAGGGTAGTAAGCAGTGCAAATGTTTGATAGACTGAGGAAACTGAGTCTCTGAGAGAGACATGATTTCAGCAGTGGAATTTGAACCCAGATCTCCTGACTTCAAATCCATCACTATATCCAGTGTGTATATTTTCTCTTACTCTGCACATCCTCAGTAAAGAATTATTGATTTGTTTGGAATGTTTTCCACCATGCCCCAGGAATCTCCTCATTGGAAAATCTCAGTAAGATCCTCTCAGCCTTGGTACTGTACGTTATCATCATTCTCTGTCCCTTTGATTGGCATATGGAGCCATGAACCCCCAAACCTCCATTTAAAGAGGGAGTTTAGCTTAGAAATCTCCTCATTTCTCACCTGGCTGCACTATTCTGGGACTTCTCCAAGACACCCCTGTATCAGGTACCTTTTTCCTCCCTTCAGTGCTTTTCACACTTTTGTGTGTTGCCTTTCCCCATGAGATGGGAAACTCCTTGAGTGCAGCTATTATCTTCTTCGGTATCCCCAGCTCTCAACACAGTGCCTGGCACACAGTAAGAAAATGCTCACTAAATGTTTATTAACTAACTGATTAGATATGCCAGTCTTTAGTTGGGAAAGCTAAATAGTCAGGTTTACCTTGGACATGGATAAAATAGGCACAGGGCAAATGCTCCATTCACTAGCGTTTTTCTTTGAATTGGAAGGAGGACATTTCAGCACGGGTAAGGTAGCTGTTGCAAGGAATTGTACCAAATGGGAAGGACCAAAGATGTAAGCACAAGTCAAAACGCACCTGAGTCTTCTCTTCCAGTCTTATTTCACAATATCCCCCTTCACTGACTCTTTGCTCCAGGGGAATTTTGTCCTGCTCTCTCACTTCTGTGCCTCTGCTTGCATTATTTCTTATGCCCAGAATGGATAACATCCTCTTTCACCCCAAATTCATCTAATGACAACCTTTACAATTCAGCCCAAACACCACATTCTCCATAAAACTTTGAGCCCTTCTGATATGTGACAATTACCTCTTTGAATATTCCCAACCAGTCAGACCTTTCTTATTTATTTAACCATTTCCTAACTGGTCAATGGAATGTTTCACTCTAAGTTCCTTGAGGATAGAGGCTGCCATTTTTATTTTGTATTCCCACAATTGGCACAATACTCTGCAAATGTAGAATATGGCACAGGATAGATGACAAGTTCAGTGTAGGGAACTGCTATTGTGAGAAATAATTCCACCAACAGATACAGCAAATCCCAGAAAGTTGGTCCGAGAGAGTTGCCTCTAAAATCATACAGCCAGTAACTGATAGAAGCTGAATTTAAATCAATCAATAAATAATTATTAAGTGCCTATTATAAGCCAGGCATCATGTTAAGCCCTGAGCATACAAAAAAAGAGGCAAAAGAAAGTCCCTGTCTTCAAGGAGCTTACAATTTGGTGGAGGAGAAAACATGTAAAAAGATATATACAAAGAAAGTTATATACAGAATGAATAGAAAAAAATCAAGAGAGGGAAGACATTGGAATTTAGAGGGGTTGGGGAAGAATTCCTGTAGGAGCTGAGGTTTTAGTTAGGATTTAAAAGAAGCCAGGGAGGTCAATAGTTGGGGTGGAGGTGGGGGGAGCACTTCAGACATAAGGGACAGCCAGAGAAAATGGCCAGATGCAAGAGACGAATTGTCTTGTCTTTGGAACAATCAGGAGGCAGTGGAACAACCAATGTCGCTGGATTAAAGGGAATAAAGTATAAGAATATTGGACAGATAGAAAGGGGCTAGGTTATGAATGGCTTTGAATGCCAAACAGAACATGTTGTATTTGCTCTGGGAGGCAACAGAAAGTCATTGAAGTTTATTGAATAGGGGGTGTGATATGATCAGATCTAAGTTTTAGGAAAATCATTTTGGTAGCTAAATGGTGACTGGATTAGAATGGGGAGAAATTAGAGGCAGGCAGACTCACCAGCAGGTTAATGTAATAATCCAGGTATGAAGTGAGTAGGACCTGACTGTCTCAGAACAGAGAAGGAGGCATATTCAGGAGATGCTGCAAAGGTGAAATTGATAGGTCTTGGCAACAAGTTGGATATGAGGAGAGATAGTGAAGAATCCAGGATGATTTATAGGTTGAGAGCCTGAAAGACTGGATGTTTCCCTCTACAGTAAAGGGGAAGACAAGGGAGATGGGGGAGAGTTTAGGGGTAAAGATCATGAGTTTAGTTTAGTGGGTTTTAAGTTTAAGATATCTACTGGACATCCAGTTTGAAGTGTCTGAAAGACAACTGGAGATTCAAGATTAGAGGTCTGCAGAGAGATTGGGGCAGGAAAGGTAGATTTAAGAATCATCAGCATATAAATGTTAATTAAATTCATGGCAGCTGAGGGACACCTCCAGTGAGAAGGCATCATTTAGATGAGTATGGAGAGCAGGAGTGGTTATATAGGTTGGAGAGCCAGGAGAGATTCATGACCTGATAACTAGAGAGAAGAAAGCATCAAGGAGGAGAGAGTGATCAACGGTGTCAAAGGCTACACAAAAGTCGAGGAGAAGGAGAACTGAGAAAAGGTCATTGGATTTGGCAACAGAGATCATTAGTAACTTTGGAGAGAGGAGTTTTGGTGGAATGATAAGGTCAGAGGCCAGACTGTAAGAAGGCAGTGAGAGAGAAAGTAAATGCACCTATTGTAGAAGGCCTTTTTGAGGAGTTTAACTACAAAGGGCAGAAGAGATATAGGACTATAGTTAGTGGGGATGGAAGGATCAAGTAAGGGTTTTTCATGACGGGAAAAACTTAGGCATGTTTGAAGGCAGTAGAAAATGAGCTAATAGAGAGGGAGAGATTCAAAATAAGTGAGGGGGCAATATGTTGGAAGAGACAGGATGGAATGGAATTACCTGAACAAGCAGATGGGTTACCCTTGGTAAGGAGCAAGGCCACATCATTATATGAGACAGACGTGAAGGAGGAGATAGTGATAGAAGGCACCTGAGTGATTGGAGATGAAGAAGTGGGGAGAAGAGGGAGTTCATGAACAGTGGTCTCAGTTTTTTCTGTAAAGGCAAAGTTCTCAGCTGAGAGGGAGTGGGGCATAAAAGGTTTGAGGAAGGATGAAAAGGTGTGAAAGAGGTGCTATGGAGAGTGGAGATAGTGAGTTGATAAAGGAGGTATAGTAGGATTGCCTAGCAGCAGTGAGGGTCTTGTTGAGGTATGTAAGCAGAGCCGGCTACAACTGTTGTATGATTTTCTCCGCCTTTGATCTGTAGCATAAAGGAAATGAATGGTGGCAGTGATCCAAGGCTGAGGCTTTAGTGGGTGTAATTGACTGTATGATAAGAGGTGATGGTGGTATGGGGAAATGGGACCAGTGAGCATAGGAGAATGAGTTAAGGTAAAGACAATAAAGGGTGACCAAGGAGGCTATGTCATCGGGGAAGGCAGGTTTCAGTAAGAACTAGTAGATGGAAGGAGTAGGGAAGGAAAAGATTTAAGTTGGAGGGAAATTAGTTGCCTATGGAACAGGCATTCCAGAGGGCACAGTGGAAGGACTGGGTGGAGTTAAAATGAAGCTTTAAGGTCATAGGGTTGAAGGATATAGGAGTGAGGAATTGGGTGGTAGGGGGTAAGGAATGAATTTTGGATCATTATCTACAAAAGTTCAGTATCACTGGTATGTGAAGGGCACATCACTGAGTATCATTCCTCTACCCTCAAAGGACAAGTGCAACAGGACATGGAACACCTGACATCAAAGGGATGCTTTCTCTTCTTTGCATTAGAGGTTCTCCACATATTAATTGGAAGATTGAACTGGCAGCAGAAGGTCAAGATATCTTGTGCTGGTATAAATGGAAGTGGTTGCTTGGGGCAAATGGAAGATGTCTGGCCTCCCCCTAGCAGCCTTTTCTTAGGAAACATGTTGCCCTCATCAGGAGTTGGAAGACTGAGGGTGCTAGCATATGCGGTGTGAGGTCTTCTTGCCTAAAGAGTTTGTCTATGGGACTGCGGTAGGGAGTGGTAGACTTCTTAACTCAGGGGCATGATGGGGAAGTCAGAAATTTTCCAAAGTAGCTAGCTAGCTAGGTCTTCCTGTCTCTAACCCTCATAGCATGTAGTTAATAAATGGTTGTCGATTTAAGGTAGTTTGAATAAGTCTAGACAACTTGGTTGTTTAACCAATCTTAGAAACTGAGAGTTGTCTGATGTTCACTTTGAAATCATAACATTAAAACAAACAAACAAACAAAAAGGCCTTCACAAGGCCTCCTTACTTTGAGTTGCCATGAAGGATGAAAGCTACTTATGTTTGCCAAATGGACTGATTGATTACTGAGATTAATTGTCCCCAGTGTTTTCATCAGGGCTGGGCAAACTAGGCCTGAGAGAATCCATAGCATTGCCCACTTGCCTACATGTGCCTATTTAGTGACCAGAACTAGTGACAAGACCCATGTTCTACTTGGAGACTGTCATCTTCTTACCTGTTGTAAAGTGAGTGCCAATAAAAGCTTTTGGAAAAGTGAAAACAATTGTTTAAGTGCTTTGGGAATGAATTCCTTCCCTGGGGTCCTGATAATCAATAGAACTGAAGTATGTTTTTTTGCAAGCAAATAAAAACAAAAAAGCCTCAAAGAATAATAATTACAGAAAAAATAATGATCTCTCTTAAAATAATGCTAATTCATTCCCATTGTAGATCTAAAACTAAAGGGGACTTCAGAAGTAATCTAGTCTAACATTTTCATTTTAAAGATGAGGAGCCTTAGGTCCAAGGAACTTAAATGAGTTGGGCAAGGTCACACAGATAGTAAGTATCAGTTACAGGATTTGAATCCAGGTCCTCTGTATGAAGATAGTCCTCTTTCTTCTGTGCCACCCTGGCTTTCCCTCAAACCCAGTTTCCTTCCAGATTTCCTTCCTCATGATGTTCTTTCAGTCACTCAGCTTTGCATACTTGGAGTCATTATGGACTCTTCCCTCTTCACCCCCCAAATCTAATTGGTTGCCAAGTCTTATTCATTCTAATTCTACAACATCTCTTGTAGCCATCTCCTTTTCTACATCCACATGGGATCACCACAATTTGGCCTTTGTCACCTTTCCTCCAGACTATTATAATAGACACCTAACTGGACTCCCTGCTTCCAGTCTCTCCTCTCTCCAAAACATCTTCCATGCAGTTGCTAAAGTGGTCTTCCTGATGCATAGATCTTTCTACAGTCAGTCACTCACTCAAAATAGTTTCAGTGGCTCCCTATTGTCTTTAATACCAAATACAAACTTCTCAGCCTAATATTTAAAGCCATACACAAGTCATATCCTTCAATCTTTCCAGACTTTTTTTAATCAAATTTTTTATTAATTTATATTTGCTACAGTTTAAGTTCCGAACTTTCTCCCTCTCTCCTCACCATACACTAGAGAAGGCCATCATTTGACACAGATTTATAAATATATGTAAAACCATACTATGCATACTTCCATTTATCAGTCCTTTCTATCGAAGTGGGATTGCATCTTCCTTCATAGGTCCTTTGTAGTTGACTTGAGCATTTGTAATACTCAAAAGAACTTGGTCCACAAGATTTCTGTTTGCATATTCTATGTTCTGGCCAAATCAGCCTTCCAGTTGTTCCTTAAAGTTATCATTCCATCTTCTACCTTGATATGCAAACATAGGTTATCCCCTGATAAATAGATTGTACTCCCTCCTCACCTCTGCCTCTTAGAATCCTTAGCTTCCTTCAATGCTCAATTCTGGCTTTATTTCTTTTGAGAAGACTTTCTTGATCTTTCTAGTCAGTGATTTCTCCATCTTCAAATTCTTTTAGTAGCATCTGGGGCACCCACTCTCACACGTAGGTCCCTACAAAAGCTATGCTTTGGCTTGATGTACTGTTTGGGGCAAAAGTCACTCAACACCATTACTCCTAACCCCTACTAGTTAAAAATAAAAAGACATTTAATCAAATAGAATAGAAAGTTAAGTGACTATAAAATCTTCTCAGAAGCATGAGGGGTGCAGTCTTCTGTAGATAACCATATAAACAGTGAAGAAAGGCACATTAGTATTCAAGAAATATGGGTTAAGGGACACTGTCATTGAATTTTCATGATAACTGTTTACACCTTGGAAAGCACAAACTACAATCAGGACTGAATCTGTTGTTTGGTTGATTGTCTAGACTTAAGAAAAAGATGAGGAACATGTTAATAATGCAGATTAAACTTAAAAGTGTATCCTGTACATTTTTTAAGAGAGCTTGTTGTTAAACATTTACTAGCATATCCCTGGACACATACCAGACTACAGATGGCCAGGGTTCACATGCAGGAGATACTTGAGTCCAGAGCAATTTTCGTCTCCAAAGCTGGAGAGCTGTAGCTATTATCTTATGATTCTTCATACTATTTTCGGTTATTCTCTAATTAATACATTATCTTTGTTAGGTTTATTGTCTTTGCTAGGCATCTCACGTTTTGCTAGGCATCATACAATGTTGCCAGGAATCCTGTTATCTCCAAAAGTTATCTTCATTGGCTTTATCTGGTACTCTCTTGTGGACTTTATCTTTTCAAGGTCATCTGCTAGGCTTTGGGTTCCCATATACTAAGATCCAGTGACTAGAAAACTTTTTTCTAACAAGGTCAATCTATCTGCTCTTTTGTCCTGGCTGAAGCTTTTAGTAACCACCCATTGCTAACAGCATCAAACAAAGCCAAACAGAGTAGTCAAGATAGTACAATGGGAAAAGTGCTAGGTTCAGAGTCAGAAAAAGTAGATTTGAATCCTGACTCTTATCTGCCACCTGTGTGACTCTGGATAACAATTAACTTCACTGGGCCTCAATTCTTTGCCTGCAAAATAAAGAGATTAGACTAGATGGGCTCCAAGGTCATTGCTAACGCTAAATTTATAATTCCACTCCAGAAAAAGAGTGTCTATTCTTTTGTCTCTGTGTTTGCTCATTTGAAGTCTGTGATCATAGACAACTTTTCAATTTAGAGTTAGAAGTTATTCTAACTCTTGGTTATCCTTTTGATTGGGATCTTGTACCCTAAAAAAATTGTCTACTTGTACTGCCCTGCCCTCCAGAAACTATGTAAAGGCTAGAGCTTTGAGCCTCTTTGCTCCTAAAATCCTTCTTGATTGACATGCAAATGCAGTTAATAGAAGTCAAAACCATTGTCCTTTACCTCTTGAACCCAAGTTTCTGTCTTTATCAAACATAATGGCCAGCAATTCTTGACTTTTACCTTGTATTCTGTCATCATCTTCTTACAATCTTGTATTTATGTATCTGTTTATGTATTGTATTCCCAAGTAAAATATAAGTTTCTTGAGGGCATAGGCAGATCTTTTTTCTTTCTGTCCTTATATACTTAGCCCCTGGAACAATATCACAGAAAAATAGGTTCTTAACAAATGATTATGAATTGAATTTGTACAGTACTTTTACATCTTTTACCCCAATACATGGGATCATCTCTGATCTGGGAACTCTTCCTAGGCTAATCTAACCCTTATTATTCTTTTCCTTCCTTCCTTCCTTCCTTCCTTCCTTCCTTCCTTCCTTCCTTCCTTCCTTCCTTCCTTCCTTCCTTCCTTCCTTCCTTCCTTCCTTCCTTTCTTTCTTTCATATTTTTGTACATGTGGGTCTTTTTCCCTATTCTTTTATCTCTTTGGGATACAGATCTAGCAGTAGTATTACTGGGTCAGAGGGTATGCAGTTTGATAGCCCTTTGGCCATAGTTCCAAATTGTTTTCCAGAAAGATTGGACCAGTTTACACCTCCACTAACAGTGCATTATTGTTTCTATTTTTCCATAACTACATCAACATTTATCATTTTTCTTTTCTGTCATATTAGTCAATCTGACAGGCATGAAGTGGTACTTCAGAGTTGTTTTAATCACTACTTTAATCAGTAGTGATTTAGAACAGTTTTTTATGAGCTATTGATAGCTTTGATTCCTTCTTCTGAAATCTATTTATATCCTTTGACTATTTATCAATTGGGGAATGGCTGTTATGTTTATAAATTTGGCTCACTTTCCTACATATATGAGAAATGAAAACTTTATCAGAGAACTTGCTAGATAAACTTTCCCCCCAGTTTCTTGCTTTCCTTATAATGTTAGCTGTATTGTTTTGTTTGTACAAAAGATTTTTAATTTCATGTAATCAGAATTATCCATTTTACTTCCAGTGATCCTCTCTACCTCTTGTTTATAAATAAATTTTTCTTATCAAGAGAGCAAACAAGTAAAATTTTTCATGCTCCACTAATTTGCTTATGGTATTACCCTTTATGTCTAAGTAATATACCCATTTTGACCTGATCTTCTATACCATGTGAGATTTTTTGTTCTGTACCTAATTTCTGCCAAACTGCTTTTCAGTTTTCATGGAAAATTTTGTCAAATAATGAGTTCTTGCAGTGAAAGCTTGAGTCTTTGGGTTTATTAAATACTAGATTGCTATGGCTACTTACTATAGTGTATTGTGTACCTATGTACCTAATCTATTCCACTGATCCACCACTCTTTTTCTTAGCCAATGCCAGATTGTTTTGATGTCTAACCACTCTGTGATGTAGTTTGAGATCTTGTACTTCTAGGCACCTTCCTTCACATTTTTTTCATTGGTTCCCTTGATATTCTTGATTTTTTGTCCTTCTAGATGAATTTTATTATTGTTTTTTCTAGCCCTAAAACATATTTTTGGTTATTTGATTGTTATGGCACTGAATAAATTAATTTAGGTAGTATTATCATTTTTATTGTATTAACTTGACCTATCCATAAGCAATTAATATTTCTCCAATTATTTAGATCTGTTTTTATTTATGTGAAAAGTGTTTTTGAACTGTATTCATATAGTGCCTGGGTTTGTCATGGCAGATAGAATCCTAACTTGATTTACTTATTTTTTTCTTTTGCTCATTAAAGGGGCCATTCCTTGATTATTTCTTAGAGAGGCTTATTCACTGAAAGGCCTTACCTCACTCTAATTGAGTATCTGAATAGGCCAAGGTCTCCCACTGTATCCTGGGCCTTCTCCAGTCATCCTGATGAATATCTGGTCACTGGATCCAGATGGCTCAGGACGGGAAAGAGAGGCTGGTGACACTGCACAGCACTCCCTCACTCAGAACAAAGTCAAGTGCAAGTCATGTCATCATTTCTCTGATGTCATGGTCTTATTCAAAAATGAAGAACGAACACAGACAGAATCCTAAATGTTTTATAATGTTTGCAGTTATTTTAAAAGGAATTTCTCTTTTTATTTCTTCCTGGTGGATTTTGTTGGTAATATATAGAAATGCTGATGATTTCTATGGGTTTATTTTATCTAACTTTGCTAATGTTGATTATTATTTCAACTAGGTTTTTCATTTAATTCTTGAAGGTTCTCTAAGTATACAGTTAAATCATGTGCATAGGAGTGATAGTTTTGTTTCCTCATTTACTATTCTAATTCCTTTAATTTCTTTTTCTTGTCTTATTGCTATGGCTAACATTCCTAATACAATATTGAATAATAGTGTTGGTAATAAACACTTGCTTTACTCCTGATTTTATTGGGAAGGCTTCTAGGTTACCTCATTACAAATAATGCTCTTGGTTGTACATAAATATTAATTATCATTTAAGAAATACTGCATTGATTTCTATGCTTTCTAGTGTTTTTAACAGGAATAAATGTTGAATTTTATCCAAAAAAAATTTGGAATCTATTGATAAAATAATATTTTAAACAATTTTTTGTTATTGATTTGGTCAATTATACTGATAAGTTCCCCAATATCCACAAACCCTACATTCCTGGCATAAATCTGATCATAGTGTACAATCTTTATGATATATTACTGTAATCTTGCTAGCATTTGCTTTAAAAATTTTGCATCCATATTTATGAGGGGAATTGTTCTACAATTTCTTTCTTTCTTTTTGTTCTTTCTGGTAAAGATACAAAAGTATATTTGGGTCATAAAAGAAATTTAGTAGAACTTCTTTTTACCTTTTTTTTCAAATAGTTTTTAATTGTATTAAGATTAATTGTTCCTTAAATGTTTGGTAGAATTCACGTGTAAATCCATCTGATGCTAGGAACTTTTTCTTAGGGAGCTCATTTATAGATTGTTTATTTTTCCCCCAAGATAGGATTATTTATATATTCTATTTCCTTTTCTGGAGAATTTATATTTTTTTCTGGGAAATTTATATTTTTGTAAGTATTCATCAATTTCTATTAGATTTTCAGTTTTACTAGAATATAATTGGGCAAAATTACAAAAATAAGAAAA
Source organism: Notamacropus eugenii (assembly GCF_028372415.1). Taxonomy (NCBI): domain Eukaryota; kingdom Metazoa; phylum Chordata; class Mammalia; order Diprotodontia; family Macropodidae; genus Notamacropus; species Notamacropus eugenii. Next base: position 468,089,486 of record NC_092872.1, on the reverse strand, counting down.
AACAAAACAAATTGCTTTAGTTTCATCTTCATTGGTGGTATATTCACCCTTTTCATTTTTGATAGTGATAATTCAATTTCTACTTTCTTTTTTCAAAATCAAATTAACCAATTGTTTATCCATTTTATTAGTTTTTACCTGATAAAACCAGCTCCTAGTCTTATTTATTAGTTAAATGATTTATTTACTTTCAATTTTATAAATCTCTATTTTGATTTTCAGGATTTCTGTTTTGATGTCTAATTGGGCATTTAAAATTTGTTCTTTTTCTAAGCTTTGTTTTAGTTGCATGCCCAATTTATTGATCCGTTCTTTTGTTCTTTTACTGAAGTATCTAGAGATAGAAGCTTTCCCCTACATATTGCTTTGGGTGAATACCACATATTTTGGTATGTTGTCTCATCATTGTCTTCTTTTTCATAAAATTACTGTTTCTATGATTTGTTCTTTGACCTACTCATTCTTTATGACTAGATCATTTACTTTCCAATTAATTTTAATCTATGCTTCCCTGGGTCTTTATTGAATTTAATTTTATTGCATTATGGTCTAAAAAGATGCATATGATATATCTTCTTATATTCATTTTTTTGTGAGGTTTTTATACCCTAATAAATGTTCAATGTTTGTGAAGGTACCATATATAGCTGAGAAAAAGATATACTCCTTTATATTCCCATCCAATTTTCTCCAGAAGACTATCTAACTTTTCTAAAATTCTATTCATCTCTTTAACTTCTAATTTATTTTATGATTAGATTTATCTAGCTTGGGCACCTAAGATGGTGCAGTGGAGAGAGTACTGGGCCTGGAGTCAGGAAGACCTGAGTTCAGATATGACCTCAAACACTTACTAGCTATGTAACCCTAGGCAAGACATTTAACCCTGTTTACCTCCATTTCTTCATCTGCAAAAAGAGCTAGAGAAGGAATTGCAAACTGGTGTCTTTGCTCAGAAAACATGAAATGGAGTCACAAAGAGCTGAACATGACTGAAATGACTTAACAACAACAACAGCAACTATCTAGTTTTAAGAGGGAAAGTCAGAGCCCAAACAAGTATAGTTTATAGTCTTACTCTCTGTTTCCTCCTATAACTCATTTAATTTTTTCTTTAAGAATTTGGATGTTATGCCACTTGTTGCGCATATATTTAGTATTGGTGTTATTTAGTTTTCTTTGGTGCCTTTTAGCATGAAAACATAATTTCCCTGCTCATCTCTTTTAATTAGGTCTATTTTTGCTTTTTCTTTGTCTGAGATCATGATTTTCTTTCCCCTGCCTTTTTTACTTCAGCTGAAGCATAATAGATTCTGCTCTAGCCCCTTATTTTAACTCAATGTGTATGTCTCCGTTTCAAGTATTTCATATTTCAGCATATTGTTATTTTCTGATTTCTAATGTATTCTACTATCCACTTCCATTTTATTGGTGAATTCATCCCATTTACATTCACAGCTATGATTACTAACTGTGCATTTCTCTCTATTCTATTTTTTCCTGTTTATCCTTCTCTATCTCTTTTTACCCTGCCCCTCATCAAAATATGTTTTGCTTCTGACTGCTGCCTCTCTTAATCTGACATTCCTTTTTTCATTCACCCTTTATCTTAACACTATCTCCCTCCTACTTCCCTGTTGGGTAACATAGATTTCTATACCCACTTGAGGATGTATATACATTTTTCCCCCATTGAACCAATTAAGATGAGAGTGATATTCATTTTATGCCTGCAGCTAAGGTGGTGCAGTGGACAGAATGCTGGGCCTGGAAGTCAGGAAAACCTGAGTTCATTGTATGTCTTTCTTGTATGTCTCTTTTATGTGAGATAATTTTTTCCCATTCCTCCTCTCCCTTCCCCCTTCTCCCAAAACATCCCTCTTTCTCACCCATCCATTTTTTTAGAGATCATCCCAAGATATTCAATTCACTCCTGTTCCCTCTATATATGTAGTATATGTATTTATAGTTGGAGAAACTGAGATTCAGTGACTTTCCCAAGCTTACATAGCTAGTAAAGTCTGAGGTTGGAATTGAACTCAGGTTTTCCTTACTCCAGGCTCTGTTCTCTATCCACTGTGCCACTCAGCTGCCTCTAGGAGGGACAAATAGCCAATAGAACCTAGTTGGTGGCTATGTCCATGGCACTCATACTCTTTGTACAGTTTTGTTCTCTAGCTTCTCTTGGTGGAGATGCAGTGCCCCTGTTTTCCTTGGAATTTGGTTTCTGTGAGATGAGAATGCAGCCAGCTCCCTTTCAGACATAGTACTTGGCCTCTAAGGAGCTCTGTTGATATAGTTGCTTGAAAGCAGAATGGAGGGGCAGGGGGGCTGTGATTGGGTAGTTGGCACTTTAGACCTTTAATATAGCAGGCTCCCACCTCCCCATCTTGGCCAGCACCAATGTGAATTGTAATTATTATGAATGATTAACAGGTTCAGTGCTTTATTATTCTAACTTTTAAAAATTCCAAAGCAAATGTTTCTCCCTGCACTCTAACTGATCATTTTAATTTCCCTGCTTTCGCTGTAATAAAAATTGATGTTAAAGGATTCCTGAGGCAGTGTAATGAGAAAATGAAATTAGTTTTTCAGTTGACTGACCAAAAGCATTTTATATATGATAATAAACAGTTTATTTTACTCTTTTGCTTATGACATAATTAATGGCAAAAAATATTTTCCTGAAATACATATTGTCTATGGAGCAACACATCTCAACTCTAGTTAATTTTTTTTATACTCCACAGACTTGAAAGAATATAAACTTTACTCTCCACTCTAGATACAAATTTTTATTCTTTGCTTACCATCCTATGGTATGGAGGGAATGTTGGGCTTTGCTGTAGTATCTAGTGCTTGGATATTACATTTCCTCCCTGAGAAAAAGAATATTATTTTTCCACTGAAGATCATTTTTGCCTGGAGTTGGGGTGGTAGAAAGGCATAAGAAGGAGAGAAGTACTCCTCAAACTCTGAGAAGCTCAGGATTATTATGAGATCCAATGGCAATGCAGGCAAAATGATCTTCATTATGCTTGTATTCAGAAGAGTGAAGCCACTCTTGACAAACTTTGAAGACTGGTGCTTTCTGTTTCAGCAAGGTGGGAATGGAATGACATAGTAGGGGTGCTGGACTGGGAATCAGAAGAATTAGATTCAACTTTCAGTTCTCTCACCTTCTGGGTTTTTCTGGGCAAGTCTCTGAATCTCTCTGAATACCCATTTCCTCCCCTGCTGCATAAGAATGGTGACTCTTAAATTTGTATCACTAGCCCTCACTCCCTGCTTGAGCTTCATTCAGTCTTATCCCTACAGAGTATCTCCATTTGGATATCATACCATCATCTCCGACTCAATGGATCCAAGTGTTCTTATGTTATAATCCTCTCCCCACAAGTAGTCTGCATTCCATTTTACTATTTCTGCCAGTGAGGCTCCCATTCTCCTAATCTCGCAGACTTGATAAATTGCAGTCATTTTGGACTTTTCTGCAAAGGTATGGTGGTATGACAACTGAATTTGGAATCATAAGATCTATATTTAAATACTGATGATGCTACTTGTTTTTTTTTTTTGATATGCCGAAAGTGACTTTCATAGTGCCTTATTTTCTTTTCAAGTTAAAGGAGATGGTGGGAGTAAATCCCTTCTCTGGTCCCTTCTGGCTCTGCAATCCTCTGATACTATTATTTCTTCCTTGAAAAGGTCTTCCCTTATTTCTGTTGCCTTCACCATAATGCAAACACTCATCCTTTCATACCTGGACTGTTACAATAGCACCCTAACCAGTGGTCCCACCTCTACTCTCTCTCTCTTTTTTTTAATCCATTCTACATGAAGCTGCCAGATTGATCTTACAAAAACGCTGATTTAATCATGGCATTCCCTTGATCAACAATGACAAATCCTGTTCTTCAATGCCATCTACTTAGCCAGCTGTTCACTTCCCACATCCTTTGCTTTGCAAAGTCATGATCTCTAAGGTGACAGGAGATTAATTCCCCGCTGACCATAGGACTAAATCATAGTATTTCAAATAGGTAATCGAAGTTGCTGACCTCACTCAAACTATCCATTTTGACCACCTCAGCTCTGCTCTTCAGTCTTCCTCTTCCTCCTTTACCCAAGCCAATTTCTTTTTTTTTCCTATAATATGCCATGCTTATTTTCAACTTCAAGACTACTCATTTGATTGCAACCATCCCAAATACTCTCTCTCTTCTCTGGGTCTATCCATATTCTAATCATCCTTAGGCCATTAACCCACCTCTCTCTTTTTTAATTTATTTTTTTTGATGATTTATTTGGAAAGTGATTACATTGAGAAGAAAGCTGTAATTATGCCTAGTAACTCTGAAATTTTAATTCTTCATGTTAATATTTTTCAAAAATCTATCAGTCATTTTACTGCCTTAGGAAACATAGTACGGTGAAAGCCAATAAAACCTTTCTTGGTAGGAAGGTAGCATACTATCAAGGAAAAAAAACAACTTTGGATTATGAAGCAAAGAACCAGGATTTGAATCTTAGCCCTGTTATGCACTAGGTGTGTGACCTTGGTACAGTCTCCTCTTTTTCTCTCTGGGCTTCAGTTTCCTTACTATAAAATTAGAGGGTTGAAACAGATGATCTCTCAGTATTCACCTCTGATCCTATAATGGAATAACTCTCAACATCTAAGGTAATCATCCTAAACATCATTGTTCAGGATTGCAGAAATAAGAAAATATGGAAGACTAAGCTAGATGTGGTCTTAATCCCAGACATATGTCTTATCACCCAGATGTATTTTTGAATCAATCAGATGAAAAAAATTTGTTAATTGCTACTCTGAACTCAGTACTGGACCAAATCATAATGCAACCTTATTTTCCTTTTAAAAAGGGAAATCAACAACAAAAAAGCCAAATAGTCGATTATCATAATTATCTGAACTCTAGTTAATTGAGACTAGTGATCTGAGAAAGTAGTCATGGGATTTCCAAAACTAGACCAAAGGGAAACTATTAGTTCTTTGATCAATCCAAGAAGGTTTCTTAGAGGAGGTAGAACGCCAGAAGTTGTCTAAAAGATGGTCATAGAACTTAGAGATAGAATACCTAGAATAATCTATTCCAGTTACCTCATTTTATGGGTGAAGAAATAGACATAGAAAGAGGAAGTACTTAAAAATCACATAGCTAATAAATAGTAGAGTTAGGACTAGAACTCAGCTCTTCTGACTCTATGCTGAGCACTTTTTTTATTTCTTGTTGTTGTTCAGTCATGTCCAGTTCTTCATGACCCCATCTGGGATTTTCTTGGCAAAGATAATGAAGTGGTTTGTCATTTCCTTCTCCAGCTCCTTTTACAGATGAGGAAATTAAGGTAAACAGGGCTCAGAGATTGCCCAAGGTTATACAGCTAGTCCATGTTTGAGGCCAGTTTTGAACTTAGGTTTTCCTGACTGCAGGCCCAGTGCTCTATCCATTGTGCCACCTGGCTGTCCTAGTTTTTCTACTACATCACTCTGATTTAGAAATCTGAAGTTGAGAAAAAAGGGTATTCTAGATACAGGATGCTTCTCTGAAGAAGACTCAGAGGCGAGAGTAAAACAAGGAAATAAAGGGATAGTTATATACCATTCTCTCCCAGTAATCACTAAATTGTTGGATTATTCATATATTCTACTTTGTGACAAAATGTCTTCAATAAGGTTAACACTGAGGTTAAAGGCTGCCTTTTTTACTCTAGATTTCTCATGTAGCCAGAACTGATAAAGGCTGTTTATTTTGTATACAAACATATTTTACATATTTTAACCAAGAGAGAAGAGAAAAGACCATTCTTTTTTCCCATGCTCTGACTGGCCACTGTTCACTTTTGAGCAGCAGGGGCATCATTTAGAATTTGGGGGATGACTTTCCCATTCCAGTTATGACACAATCTGAGTCCTCTATACTTATGGTATTTCAGTGGTTAGGCGACTTGTTTTCTGTTTCCTTCAATCAGCAAACAGAATGAAGTCCCAACTTTAGATCTTATCCCAAAGGCAATCAGGATGAGATAACAGGTCCTAGATGACAGTCCTTTGGGCACCTAAAGTCTCAAATAAAATTCACTTACATCTCTGATGGGAACTCAGAACTTCTATTCCCTTCCTCCCCTCCCCTCCACTTCTAATCTCTTATTTCAAGAAGGAAAAATCACTATTCTAGGAGATGCCATTTTTATTTTACCTCTCTTCGCCAGGGACCCCCGTGCCCATTTTATGGTAGCTCACTTGGGTTTGAAATATTATTTAGTATCCCCAGATTTTCTATCTTTACCATCTTTTATCAGTTCTTACCTCTTTTTTGTTCCATTTCTTTCACTGATAGTTATAATGAATCAATTAAACTTGTCCACATAGAGTTGTTAATGGGTAACAACAAATAAATGAAATTCACTCTCCAAGAGGTATTTAATGCCTTAAACTCAAGGGAAGAAACTGTTCCATTAGAATCCTATAGAGGAAAGAATACCTAATTTAAAACTAGATATACAAAGTTTAGATTCTGGGTCTGTTAGTGACAAACAGAGAGACCTTAGGTAAATCATCTAACCTCTTGACCTCAGGCTTATACTATATCATAGCAATAATTAGTCATCCTGACATCTTGGCAAATTCACCTGAGCTTGTTGTGGCTTGGAGGAAGAGTGTGGTTTGACAGGTCTAGATTTGACCTTCTCATTCATGATTAAGTTTTGTTTTAGCAGAGGTGAGGAATTTAAAGAGGCTGAGGAACTGGCAGGCAAAGGAGTTTGAAGAGGGTAATGTGTTATCTCCCCTCATTAGAATGTAAGCTTCTTGAGGAAAGGGTTGTTTTTGCTTTTTCTTTGTGCCCTTAATGCTTAATGCAGTGTCAGGATGGTTAATGCTTAATGAAATCTTGTTGATTGATTGATAAAATGACTGAGCCAGATAATAGTTTATTGGAAAGAGGGTAGAGTGACCTGAAGATTCACAGATGATAACCATGAGAATATGGACAGGATAAAGTTAATTGTAAAGGAGAGTTAGTTGTTAAGTCAAGGTGACAGAAGAAGGGTTTGAAAACAGCCTTACAGAGTGTGCCAAGACGTAGGGTATCTTCAAGGAGTAAGAAAGTTCAGTGAGTCCCAGAAGACAGAAAGAATCTGAGAGAAAGCAATCTAGGATCACAGTATAGGGCAACTTATCACTTCCTCCAGATGGGAAGACAATGATCTTGGGCTCTTGGTTTAGTTTTTCTCGTGTGCCTTTTCCTTCTCATTGATTTTCATGAGAAAGGAAAAAAGAATCTTGGATTTGGACTTGGACAAAAGAAAATTGAGTGATCTCAAACATAGAAAGGCATTGGCAATTTATTGAAATGGCAACCTCCAAAGTAAGGGTTCCTACTCTGTAGTCTATGTACTTAAAAATATTTGGATAACTATATTTTAATATAATTGGTTTCCTTTGTAGTCTTATGTATTTTTTTTAATACATTTAAAAACATCATTTAGAGAAGTGGTCCAAGGTAGCCCAAGGGGTCCAAGACACAAAACAAATTAAGAAGCAGGTATTAGCAGGGCAAAGTTTAGCAAAATAGCATTAAATAGGTAATCATAAGGAATTTCCAGCCCTAAAGTAGAATGAGACTCATTATAGATAGTATTGTTCTGGGTAACCATGAAGGTGAAGTTAAAAAAGATATTTAAACCTGTGGGAAATTCTTAGCTGGGGCTGTTATATGCTCCAAACAGCTGGGTCCTTGGGATGAGGAGACATGGAATGAGAGCTGACAGATTCACTTGAATATAGAAAGCAAGGCTGCTGAAGTGTTTTTCCCTAGTCTGACAACTAGAAGTGTGAAGGCTCTGTCTTTCTAAAAGAGGAGTGGAAAAAAAAGCCTTCAACTCTGATGCTATGAGAAACCTCCCCATCTGAGATATCACCTCAGTTGAAAGTTCTAGCTGAAGCCAGAAGCTAAAAGCAGAGAAATTCTACAACCTTGTGCTCACTGGAGCTGTACTCTGCAACATACATGGCATCTGGAGTTGCACTTTCAAAAGTGACCCATTAAGGCCAGCATGGAGCAGGAACCAGCAGAGATTCCACAACTGGTTACAGGTACACATCACACAAAACCATCAAGAAGAGGACCTCATGATTGCAATAACAGTCCTATTGCATCAGAAGTGCATTGCCCCTCCCCATATGTGACTTGGCCACACTCATACGTGTTCCCTATGTCTCTGCCTCTCTACACTTGCTTTCCATGTATGTCCTACGAATGCTGTGCCTATTTGTAAGAGAGGATGCCCTTAGGTTGATGGAGGAAATATTTTATTACCATTTCTCTTACAATGCTATTTCATTAAATGTGTTTGCATACAATTTATTGTATCCTCTGATGGACTAGGATAACAAACATACTGATGGGGGCTCATGAGCTATGGCTTTGAGCAGAGATGGACTCCACATGATACCTTGAACTTAAATGATCTTGTCTGGGGGATCCAAGTATAAGTTAGGGAATAGTAGAAGGTGATAAAATAGAAACATAGATTTGGAAAGAGAAGGAACATTGGAGGTCATTTTGTCCAACTTTCTTATTTTAAAAATGAAGAAACTAAGGGTGAAGTGATTTGTCCAAGGTCACATAGGTAGGAAGAGTCAGAGCCAGGATGGAACTCAGATCTTTTGACTAAATGCAGAGATCTTTCCACTTCCTGTGACTTCAGAAAATCATTGGGAAAAAGTTGATTCTGATCCTTGATTTTGGTGGGTCCTGGTTCTCTGTGCACTCACTGACATTCCTTTCTGTTCAGCTCAACTTCAGGCCTGGTCTTGGCATTTCTTGGTATCCATTTCCATCTGTTTTTATCTTTGAATTCCACATCCCTTTTTCCTCAACACTGGCTACTGTGTGCGACTGCTCTATAAAAAAGCCCCAATGCTTCCTCTCGGTATTGGCCCTTTACCAACTCATGGTGAGATATGACATTGTTGACTGTGAAGGGATAAGAAGGAAAAATTTCTAAGTGTGAAAGTTGCATATTTGCAAGCATACATTCATTCAAAGATAATGCATTGAATGATTAGCAGGTACCAAGGCTTGTGGTGGGAGAGGATTTTCTGAGCTTCATGTGTGCTATGAGAGGGTTAGAATGGATGATCTCTCAAATCACATCCAGCTCTCATTCTATTATGTTAAGAACTATCAGGGTCTCAGGGTGTTCATAGGCTATGTATGTTAGAATGGAAACTTCTTCAATGAATGAAAAAGCATGTGCAAAACAGTAGGGATACAAGTAGAGAGGCAAACTATCTCTGCTCTCAAGAAACTCACATTGTAATGGAGGAGCTAACACATCTGGGAGGTTTCAACTGCAAGTCAAATGGAAAGGTCTCATGGTTCTTAGGGAACAGATGTTAATAGATCTTCCTTAAGGCCATTTCTGCCAATAGAATCATCTGCTTTTCTGATTTTGAACAATTTGATAGTGTTGAGAACTTAAGAGTTGAGATATTTCTTTTCTGGATCTTTTCCTTCTTATGAATAGGGACTTTTCATTCTTTTTCCTTCTATCCCCAATGCCTTGTACATTGTCTAGCACATGGTAGATGCTTGATAAGTATTTGCTGATTTGTTGGTTAGTTCATGCTAAATCTGAGGCTTCATTGTGCAAGACTGTGAAATCAGTGTGGTGCAATGGAAAGACTTCTTTGCAGAGACGTTCTTTGTACAAAGAAGGAACTTAATAAATATAATTGATTATTTATATTCACTTACTTCACTGATAATAAGAGCAATAGCTGATACTGATAGGTATAAGCACTTAAGTTTTACACATCTTTTTATACTCATCATCTCCTTTGTCCCCTACAATAACCCTGTATATTTATTTTATGTGTGTGTATGCATATATATGTATGTCTGTGTATATATACACACATATACACAGAGGCATAAACACATTTGTATCTTTGTTTTTATATGCAAACACACACATATAAAATAGCTGACATTCATATAGCATTTTAATGTTTGTAAAGAACTTTACAAATATTTTCTTATTTTGTCCTGACAACAACCCTGGAAGTCAAGAGGTGTTATTATTCCCATTTTTACAGAGGAGGAAACTGAGAGACAGTGGTTAAGTGACTTGCCCATGATCACATAGCTGGGAAGTATTTTAAGTTAGATTTGAGCTCAAGTCTTCCTGACTGCAGGTTCAGGGCTTTATCTACCCTACCACCTCACTGGCTTTAAAATACACAGACATACACACACACACACACACACACACACACATACACTATGATATATGTTGTTTTCTCCAATATAAATTCCTTTAGGGAAGAAATGGTTTCTTTTTTTTTAAATTTGTATTTCTCTAGAACCTAGTGCAGCACCTGGTACATAATACTTAATAAATACTTGCTTGCTTGATTGTGTAGGAAGCAGTAAAAGTATTTACTACTATATTCAGTTGACATGTATAAACTGAGCTGTCAGAGAGTTTAAGTGACTTGACCAAAGTCACATGGCCAGTGAATGGCACAATGGGGGATGTAACCCTAGGTTCTCTCAGTTCAGAATCAGTACTGCACCCCCCAACCCCTACCCCTGGGCCACCACCCCCAGCTCCCCTCTCCCCTCCACACATCCTTTCCCCTTTCCATACACAACATTCATTTCTCTCTAGGGTCACTTCAGGTACTGAGCTTCTGTGAATTTTCCTATAAACCCTGCCTTTTATGAAGCCAATTTCACATCCCTCAATGACCATGTTGGGCATTTCAATAAAGTGCAATTAATTTTTACTAACTTTCTGACCTCAATAAGGATCATCAGCCACTAAGATTACTAGGCATCCTGCCTGATCTCAGGCAGAAATCCTCTGATGAGCTCCCCAGAGGTCAAAGGCCTGGGTTAGGTCATGACCTTTGCTTTGTGGGGAAGATAACAAGATTTAAAACTACCACAGGAAGCCAGTAAAAAGGAAGGAGGGGCAGAGAACTGGAATGTAAAATCCTAAGGAAATGTCAACCCATACATTACAACCCCTTGGACAATGGTTCTGAGACACTCACCTGAAGGGAGAAAAGCAGTTCCGGAAATAGCCAGAGATCCCCAGGTACTGAACACCGATAAATACAGACTAATGAGGCATGCTTAGCCATATGACTTTATGAGCCCTGCTCAGTAAATTTATAGATGGGACATGTACAATTAGGACTGAGGAGGAGAGACTTCTCCCCCAGCTGATGTTCAAGAGTTTGATTTGGTAACATTAAAAAATCCACAACTCCCATGACAATGTAAAATCACACGATTGAATCTGTTTCCCATGCAATGTGTGTTAATATTTGTATGGGGGAAAAGCCTTAAGTGGCTCAGTCGTTAAATTTTCAATTGCATAACCACTGAATATGCAGGATATAAACCACGGGCAATTACATGATAGCTAAGGTGCTATTGCTGCCTTAATTAAGCTGGTGTATTATTAAGATTATGAACACAGTCCAACCCAGCCACTGAAGAAAAATGTAGGACTATGGGAGTGATGCCAACCCTCTCTTTGCCTAGATTCAGGCCAAAGGTGGGGGAGGGGGAGCTGGGCTGCCCTGAGTCTTTCAAGACCTGGTTTTTCCTGCTTCCCTGTTTCTCCCAGCAGGCTTAGCCCTTGCTGTAAGCAGAGTAGGAAGGCAACTACAAAGACTGATTTCAGGAGTGCTATCAGGTGCTCCCACCCCCCAAATCGGGCCCTTTGTCCCCAGCCTGGCTGCTGGGTGAAGGTACTTGTGGAAAGAGTTTCAGATTCTCGTTTGTAGTCATGCTTTGGGTTTGAGAATTCCATCCACAGTGGCCTGGTTAAAATGTCAGTAAGTTCCTGGAAGTGGAGAGAGAGAGAGTGAGAGAGAGAGAGAGAGAGAGAGAGAGAGAGAGAGAGAGCGAGCGAGCTTTACTGGTACAGCTGAGCTGGGAGAGGGTATGGTAGCTCCAACCTGTGACTGCATCAACATGTCATTATAAGTCAGTGTGGGGAGCTCACAAGGCCACCACAAAAGGTGGGGAGGCAGGTTGAGTCATAAACTGGCAGCTCACTGGTATTCTGTGAATCTTGTCTCCTGATTTGCCACTCATTTGCCCTGGCTTGACTCTTGATTTTCTCTTCCCACAGTGCATTGAACCATTGGATTCCAACATTTCAGAGAAATTCAGTTTCCCAACCTAGCTGAGCTTTTGGTTTATATTGGCTTCATTTCTGGTTAGAACCCTTAACCTCTTTACCCAGAAAATTATCTTCCCCTCTCCCTGTCCCATGATCCGAATGATGAAAAATACATAGCCTCTCTCTTTCCCCTAACAAAGAACCATCTGATCTTTACTCAGTCATCCCCAGTGTTATAACAGTCATAATAATAAATACTGATCACAGTGAACTTTTCTATCATGCCTTTACATTTGCAAATCATCTTGCACATATCCTTTGATTCTCACAACAACCTTGTGATAGTATCTCCATTTTACAGGTGGGGAAACTGAGACACAAAGAGGTTGTGGTCACGTAACTAATAACTGTCAGATGCAAGATTTATATTCACTTCTGACTTCAAGTTTAACACTCGAGGCCAGGGGTAGAGAACCTGCAGTGTCAAGGCCATATGTGGGTGTGAAGTCCAAGTTTTACCGAACAAATCCTTTTATTAAGGGGATTTGTTGTGTGAAGTTTGGATTCAGTTAAAGGACCACACTTGAGGACCTAGAGAGCTACATGCGGCCTTGAGGACACAGGTTCCTCAGTCCTGCCTAGTCCCTATTTCACTTTGCATAGGGTTTAATCAATAAAGCAGCCAATACATACATACATACATACATACATATATACATACATACATAAAAATAAAGGAGCTGAGGTCTGAAGAAGGAAAGTGTGCTTAAGATTACTTAGTGTCTGGATCAGGATTTTACCCCAGGTCCTCTGATTCTACATCTGGTCTTTCCCCTGCTGTGCGGTGCTGCTTTCTCTCTCTTGGTCCAGATCTTCCCTCCGAATCGTAGCATAAAGTAGGAGATAACTCAGCAATCTGACCAGAGGATTCTGAAAATTAAGGAGGGCAATATGAGGCTTCTGAGCAATGGAGGCAGTGGGTTTGGAATCAGATGCTCCAGGTTTGAGGTCCAACTCTCACCATATATGTGACCTCTATCTTTCCAAATCTCAGTTTCCTCATCTGTAAAATAAAGTCACTGTGCCATAGTGGTCAGAAAGCTGACCTAGCTGACTAGCTACATAAAACATTGAATAAGCACTTAATATGTGCCAGGAATTGTGCTAAATGGGTATATAAAAAACAAGGACTGACTCTCAAGGAGGTGGCACAGTGGATAGAGTGCTATGCATGGAGTGAAGAAGACCTGAGTTCAAATATGAACTCAGACACTTACTAGCTCTATGACCCTGGAAAAGTCACTTAACCCATGTTTGCCTCAGTTTCCTCAAGTGTAAAATGAGAATGACAATAATGATACTTACCTCCTAGAGTTTTTGCAAGGATCAAATAAGAGACAGAAGAAGACAGTAAGATATAACACACAGAGTGCTAGAGCTGGACTCAAAAAGACCTGAGTTCAAATCTTACCTCTGATATTTACTAGCTGTGTGACCATGGGCAAGCTACTTAACTTCTTCCCCTTTGTTTTCTAATGCTTAATGTTAATTTCTCTAACCTGGCACCTACTTTTAATGTTGTTGTGAAGTTATAATGGGCTAATGGATGCAAAGTTCCTTACATACTTTAAAGTACTATACATGTCCTCATTTTATATTATTCTGTTCATTGGAGGAGTTGTGGCCAATTGTCACCTTTATATGGTTGTAATCTCACCGAAGTCAAGCTCCAAGGTCCTCTGTTTTAATCTGCTCTGTCTAATTGGATGCAAACAGTAACAGATAGAAGTGAGAATGAGAAATAACAGCCACTATGAGAGGATTTTTTGTACAGGGCTCAGTTTCCCTTTCGGCATCTGATAGCTCTTAGTTATGTGACCATGAGCAAGTCACGACTTTTGTGTGTCTCAGTTTCCTCACCTGTCAAATGGGATATTATCACAGGGTTGTGGGGAGGATCAAATGATATGTGTAAGATGCTTTGTGAACTTAAAGGCATTATAGAAATGTCGATGGGGATTATTGTTAAGTATTATTATTATTCCTATAAAACTGGGGCTGTTTAAGCAAAGATCAGATGGTTCCCCATCTGAAGGAAGGAGAAGGGCCATATGTTTTTCATTAGAGTTATCATTTGGGAGTCAGGAGAGCTGGCATTATCATTCCTGATCAATCACTACCTAGTTGTATGAGGAATGATTTGACATTGAAAATGTAGTTAGAAGATCATAAGGGCATAGACTCAAAGTTGGAAGTCCAACTCCTCCATTTTACAGATGAGGAAACTGAAGCTCTGAAAGCGATTTGCCCAGACTCCCATAGGTAGTACATCCCTGAAGCAGGATTCAAATCCAGGTCTTCTTGACTTTCTGTCCCATAGTCCATCCATTATGCCCCACTGCCTCTTGAGAACAGAATTAGAATCCCATGTTAACTACAGAGTACCACAGGTGACCTTGGACCAGACAATTCAACTTTTAAGGCCTTTGTTTCTCTGTTTTTAACATGAAAGGGTTGGACTGTATTGTTTTTTATTGTCTTTTCCATCTCCTGTAAGTCTATAGGCCCTTTGGATCTTTACTTTCCTCATTTCATTTTAAAAATTTAATAAGTACCTATTGTGTGCAAGGCTAAAATGGAAGCTACTCAAAAGCAGTTATTGGTGGGTTTTTGGCTTTTATGTTTTGTTTTATTCTTGGATCTAAAACAGAACCTGGCCCTTAGCTGGCATCGAACAGATGCTCAATGGATTGAATAAAATTGAGAGACATTGGGAATATAAACACAACATCCTCAAGGAGTTTGTGTTTCACTAGGCCAAAGAGGGGATACAATACAGGTAAATAAAATGGCAAGGGAGAGAAGGTTAACATCAGGAGGGAAGGGACTGGGGAAGACCTCACAGAGGAAGTGGTGCCTGAGCTGAGCCTGGGAAGAGGAGGAGGATTTTGAGAGGCAGAGATGAGGAGGGCATGAGGGCCTGCTTACATGAATACAAGGAGGGGACAACTGGCACGCCAAGTTTGGGGTACAGCTGATAGTCATGACTGGACTGCAAAGAGCATGGAACAGGGTACTTGCAATGAGGCCATATGAGGCTGCCAGGAGCCTGACCTCTGAACCAGCTATAACAATACCTGCCCTGCTGACCTCCCAAGGATTCAGAGAGAGAGGAAATCAGAAGAGCTAAAGAGATGCAAAGGTACTTTGAAAAACAAAATGCTAAGCCAATGCCAAAAACTCTTACTTTTGTTAAGAAGCCTCACTGCTCTGATTCCTTCTGCTATTTCCTAAACAGTTTAGAAGTTGAAGTTCCTATGGCCACATTCTGACTTTCATCTTAAACATCTGAGCAGAGATGGACTGGGAAGACTCACTGTGTCCCTCGGCTCTTGCAATGTTATTAGAGATTTATTACCTTCCTAGTAGAAGTAATACGTCTGATTCTTTTCAAACGCCATCTTTTATGTTTGGGAGAGATTAGTGGGACAGAAATAGGAGATGTCCAACTCAGTGTTCACTTATGTCCACCCCTCACAGTCTTTCCCAATGAAAAAATTAAAAAAAACAACAACCTAAGTCTTCCTTTAGCTCCACTTACCAAGCAAGTGTCAAGAATCTTCTTTCTTGGCCATTAGGCAATTGAGGTCAACAGAGTGATGTGACTTACCCAAGATCACACAGCTAGTAAGTGTCTGAGGCTGGATGTGAACTCAGGAGGATGCATCTTCTTGATTCCAGACCTGGTGCTCTGAGTACTATGGCACCACCTAGCTGCTTACTTTTTTCTGTACTTTGTTATAGTTTCTTCTTCAAGGTCTTCTAATATTGTATAAGAATGACTGGAGAGGCTGTCTTCCTAGCACAAAGTCAACTCTGGGAAAAAGTATCCCTAACTGAGCAGCTAAAGCCACCCTATCTCTGACAGAAGATCTCCAACTCTTTCTTGGTCAGGAGGTTATTATTTTTAGATGGGTTCATTCAGTGCACACAGTCACACATCTGTCAGATCTTTTGACAGGGATGATATTATGACTTCTGTTAACCTCTAGTAGGCAAAGAATATGGATGGCTGTTTATTCATTTTAGCTGTGTCTGATTCTGGCAAAGATATTAGAGTAGTTTCCCATTTCCTTCTCCAGCTCATTTAACAGATGAGGAAACTGAAGCAGAGTTAAGTGACTTACCCAGGGTCACACAGCTAGTGTCTGAGGCCAGATTTGAACTCCTATCTCCAGGCCCAGTGTTCTATCCACTGTGCCACCTAAACTGGGATTGGGATTAGAATTCTGGTCAACATGGTATGGCTATTAGACCACTGAAGCTCACCAGATGCCTCTTTCTCTACCCCAACCATTATTAGAGGAAGGAAAGAACCTGAAAATTATACAGGGAATTGTGTTAATGATTTTTCCTCATATTTTTGTTCCTTCTCTATTTGTTCATAGCTCTGAACCATTAAAAGTCACAAGGCCCTTCCCCTTGAAACTGTTGGAATGGCCTTTCCAGAGGGGTACTTTCCCAGAAAGCGATGGGATGTTTGGTTAGGAGGGTAACCTGTTCTGTCTACATTTTTCCTAGGATTCTGGGGAGGACATACCAGTGCCTTAGCCACGAGGTACACTGCTTTGGGGACCACTTGATTTCTACACATTCTAACTTACGTTAAAGCAATCTTCCTTGATTCTACCATTTAATCATTACTTTTTTTACTACATACCTTTCACAACATTTTGATTGTATCTCCCTCACATATCCTTTGCATCTCTGTTGCATCCCCTTCTTTCCATTTAAATCATTCCCACCCTAATCAAGTTTCTCATTATTTCTAATCTGGACTGTTGCATTATTGGTCTCCTGGCTGGTCCCTCAGACTTTTCTTACCTCTCTTCAATTGATCTTCCACATAGTTGCCAAATGATTTTTCACTAATTTGCACATTTGATGGGGCAGTGGATAGAGCACCAGGCCTGTAGTCAGGAAGAGTCAACTTCTGAGTTCAAATCTGACCACAGACACTTATTAGCTGTGTGACCCTGGAAAAGTCATTTAACCCTGTTTGCCTCAGTTTCTCTCTCTGTCAAATGAGCTGGAGAAGGAAATGGCAAACCATTCCATTATCTTTGCCAAGAAAACCCCAAACAGTTGGAAACTATTGAACAACAACAAATACATTTGATTCTGTCACTTCCTCCACTTAGTAAATTCTTGTTGCTTTTTCTTTGCTCCTGGAATCAAATATGATCATCTCTGACATGTAAAGGCCTTCAGAACTTGATCTCAGCCTATATTTCTGGCCCTATAATTCCTAATTTTCCTTCACACATTCTACAATGTAGCCAACTTGGCCTACTTACTATTCCTCACAAACAGTAGTTCATCTCTCATCTCCAAACCTTTACACTGGCTGTTCCACATACCTACAATGCCCTTTCTCCTCCCCTCTGCCTCTTAGAATTCTTTCTTTCTAGAAAAACTCAGCTCATGGAATATTTTGATCATGAAGCCTTTGATAATGGCCTCTCACATGCTCTCTTTGCCTCAAAAATTGCTTCATATTTCATTTGTATATACTTGTATGTAGACATACTACGTCCACCATTAAAATATAAGTGCCTTGAGAGCAAGGACTATTTCATTTTTGTTATTTGCATCCGTAGCTCCTAGCACAGTTCCTGGCACATAGAAGATGCCTAATAAATACTTATTGAGTAGCTGATTGATATCTTCCTGCTGAACATAATACTCATGAGCACAAGGATCCTGTTTTAACTAGACTTTGCATTTCCCTTCTTGCCCAGCTGAGTGGTTTGAGGAGAATGGAATCGGCTCAACGTTGTGGCAATTTCTCTGGTTTCTTGTATAGAGATCATCCCTTTCTGGTTTAATCTCCCATTAATGTGCCTTCCCCTTTATTTAGGGGTTGCAAGGAGCAAGACTTCTTACAGGCATGTTCTGGATTGAAAGGTCACCACAGTTGCTATTGAAAACAATCCTTGCTAAAATTCTTTTGATAAAGATGCTCTTTTTTAAAGATTCATACAGCACACTCACCACCACTTCCTCCCAAGTCTTCCCCCAGACTCTGGGTGCTCCCCAATCTGACCCTCTCTTCTTTTAATCATTCTCATGAAGAAGAGTGAACATGGAAGCTTTAGATGACCAGTTTCATGAGAACGTTCTATGAGGTGGGACTCTTTGGCATAAGTCACCATGGCATGGGATCATTTAACAGGCAGTATAGATGGTGATAGGTTAGAGCATCTCCATCATTTAGCATGCTTCATGTGCCCAGTAGCAACAAACAATTACAAAGTTGCATAAATACAACAAAGTTAATTAAAATGTTAGTTGATATAAATAACCTAAGGTTATTGAACATTGTTCCATTTCAAATTAATAAATACGCAAAGGTAATGTTTATAATTAAAACTATAATTTATCTTCATGCTCTGCTTGTTTAATAGCAGTGGTAATATAACACTACATGCAGAAATGTAGTAATAGATTTGTTTAGCACTGACATTATAAACAAATGTCTCAGTCTATTTATTCTAAGTTATGATACGGATTCTTTTCACATGCATCTGATGGCCTTTAAACCATTTAAAATGAACTGCATTAATGTAATCTAATCTTGATACTGAACATAACATTTCAGTTTGAATTATCCTGAATCCATGATCCATTTTATTACTCACAAAGCACTTTATACATTTATGATAATGGCAAACCTTGCTCTGTTATTTAAATCCCATTTCAAAAGGGATGTTATTTTTTTTTAAACCACACACATTTGGAGTAGTAAAATACAAATAGCAAAAAGTCAATGCTCAGCAAGCCCTTTAACAAAGCAAACAATTCAGATTTTTATGACATTAGCAAATAAGAAAGAAAAGAACTGACATTTACAGTTGATGAAATTTTATGTTATAACAGAGAGGATGAAAATGGAATGAAAATTACATGAAAAAAATATCTCTTCGTGAAGTTCAGATCATCTGAGAAGCCCTCCACCTGCTCACTGTCCAGGGAGGTACTTAGAGGCTAAACCCTTTATTTGGTCCTGGGGCGCAAGACATAGTGGGGAACAGTGTACATTTTGGAATCCCGGGAGCCCTGGAAAGAGCTATGTCTTTAGGTCATCTCTCAGATAATTCTCAAAAGTCCAAGACTTTTAAAGGCTTCTATTTGATGCTTCCCTCTTTCTAGCATCTGATTTTGTCACTATGGATTAGCACACCCTTCTGGGATACTCTTCACAGTCCTTGTACCACTAGATACATAGTCTATGAGAGTAGCCAACCTGTTGATAAGCCTTTTAGAACTTAGGGTGAGCCTACCATAATAGATGTACAGATAACAGTTTGCAGCTGGGCCAGTACCATGTTCAGCAAATACCTTCCTAAACTCAAGTCAGTTCTCCTCTCTCTCCTTCCTATTCTCTTCCCAGATTTCTCCCTTTCCTCAGCATTGTGCAATAGAAGGAGTTCAGGATTTGCATCCAGACGATCTGGATTTGAATTTCTGTTCTTTTACCTGTGTGACCTTGGGCAACTTGCTAGACTTCTTTAAGCCTCAGTTTCTTCATCTATAAAATGGAGGTTTTGGATATTAAGGCTTCAAAAGTCACTTTCAGCTCTAAATCTCATAATCCTTATCAGGTGTCCCCTCTTTTCTCTTCTTTCTTCCCTATCATTTAAAATCTCAAGGACTCAACAGAGGACTTACTCTCCACTCCTAATTGAAACTGGGAGAAGCAGACAACCAGGATTGTCTCCATCATGGTTCTGATCCAATTGGGGGGAGGGAGCTAGCGAAAGAAGAAAGTTTTATATTTCTTTCTTGTGTATAGTACTTAAGATCTCTTTTCTTCTCTCCTAATCCCTTTTAAAATAAATGTTTCTTTTTGCCTTGGTTGCAGCCAAAGAATGAAATCTTACTTTACTCAGTCTGTATTACTGGTTAGTCTAGAAATGGCTACCTCTTGAGACAAATAAATGATAGGGAGAAAAAAAGGCTTTAAAAAAGATCAAGTTAAAAAAAAAAACTTAGAAGATTATTTTTTGGGGAAAGAAAAGAATAAGCTGGAGAGGTTTCCCCCCTCTTTAAAAATATCCCTAAACAGATTATACACTTTGAAAAGTCCTAAAGGGATTTTAATACTGGAACTTCTGAAATTCAGGAAGGATTTAAATTTCGGATTATAAACTCTCCCAGTACCAAATCCTCCTGTGATCAAACATCACATTTCAGGAGACCAGTGTCTTTATAGTTGCCATTTAGCTTGGCTCTTCTCATCATGGGCAGTATTAATAATGCAAAGGGGTTTTTTTGGGGGGGGGGGGGTGGAGAAGAGCTTCTAGGCTCACTTAGCAGTGTTGGAGTGGATGATCTGGCTTGCCAAGTCTAAGGCTCAAACTGCAGAAATAGGTCAGAGGGCTCCACTAATCAGCAGAGCCTCAAGGAGGGGGATGGGGTGCAGACTGAGACAGAACCGGCTTGTCTGATGGGGAAAGGTCTGGGCCAGAACTCCTGGCAGCCAGGACCTATTCTCTGATGGGTAGAGGGGCTGGGGGCAGGGAGAGAAAGAAAGAATAACTGGTGGCCGGAAGCCCAGCCATCTACTTCCAGGCCCTGCATTCACATTTTCCCGAAGGAGTCCAGGGCTTGGTTCTTTCAAATGCTGGCAGCCAATAACTATCTCTGAAAAAAAAAATGAGGGAGGGATTGCAGGAAATTTAATTCTTGAAGAGGGTTAGTGAAATTTCATTTTTGTCCAGTTTTCTGGACTCACAGTCCAGGGGTGGGGAACCTGTGGCCTCAAAGTTACATGTGGCCCTCTAGGTCCGCAAGAATGACCCTTTGAATTCAAACGTCACAGAACAAATCCCCTTAATAAAAGGATTTGTTCTGTAAAACTAGGACTTAGTCAAAAGGCCACACCTGAGGACCTAGAAGGCCACATGTGGCCTCTAGGCTGCAGGTTCCCCACCCCTGTTCTAGATTATCACACTGAAAGACTTTAAGAGTCATTAACATCTAGTCCAAATCCTTAGTTTTGGGAAGGGGAAATAAGATATGAAGAGGTATAGGGACTTAGATCAGAGGTACCCATGAGGTTGCTTAGCTCTGCCCTTTCTGCTGCCTGAGCAAACTGTATCAAAGAGATAGGTTTTCAGGCTATGCCTGATGGGTGAGACTGTGCTCTCTTACTGGACTCCTGGTCTAATGGAGGGTAACCTTGTTATTGAGGTATGGAGAGGAACATAGAGACAGACCTTTTCTTAGTAACAGCCTGGATAGAGAAGTAGAGATCTCCTAAATGGAAGATATGATGACTGAGTTTGGTTTGGAACTGGAAAGGTGAATATTTCCATTTGAAACCAGAGACAAATATGGGGCCAGAAGGGAATCCCAGAAATGGCTCCTAATTTGGATCCTGTCTTCTGAGAACTTGTACCCACTGTCTTGAAAGAATATATCTTGAAAGAATAGCTCTCCCCCTCCCTAACACAGGAGACAAAGAGGAACACTTTACAAAATCCATAAAACAAAAGACACCAGCAGTGTCAAGTCTCTTTAAACAATCATTTGTGCTATGAGGCAAAGCAACTGTGAAGTCCGGATACACGCCCGAGTGGTATTTTTCACGTTGATTGCAACAACACCATCAAAGCCAAGCACACACATTCTGGGTAAAATCAATGTCTCTGTGTTGGAGGAGGAGGCCTGGGGAGGCTTGGGGATTTTATCTTGTAAGTCAGCTTTGCAGATAATCACATGCCTTGAGGCCTGAAAAAATTGATGGCAGGCTGGTGCAAAAAGAACACTAGCCATATTTATTTTACTCTGCGCAATAGCAGTTGGCAGCTGTGCGGTAGGGTAAGCTTGAAAATGCTTATGAATGGGCTGGTACAGTTTTGGCACTACCTGCAAGGTGGTTCTAGAAATCACTAAAGGGAGGGTATGCTGCCCAAATGATTCTAGAAAAGGGAAAAAAAAGAGGAATATAAGCAAAGGCCTGGAAGGATTGCTTTTCCATGAAATAATTGTGTGACTTTCACTAGGTCACTTAACCCTGGAGTTTGGTTTTCTCTTCTATAAAATGCAAGGAGTAAGGATGGGATATTAGGTGATCTCTGAGGACCTTTTCTTCTATGGCATTGTGTTAATAACATAAGTAAATCACATTTGCATGCCAAGATTTCTGTAGTCTTAAAAAAAATTCAGTTATGTGTATAGAAATAAATTCAAGTTGACCATGAGAAATCAGAGTTGAGCCATTCCAAAAAAAAATATTATGGTAGATATTAACATGCATATCTGAAAGGGAGTTAGACTAGAATTCAGCTAGTCTAATATTCTATCCCCCTCATCTTAATAGATGAAGAAACAGATTCAGAGAGGGTTGGTGACACACAGTGACACTGCTAGCTAATAGTAGAGAGTAATGAATCTTAAGTCAGTGCTCATTCCACTGAGATGCAGTGGAAATGAAAGGTGGGTCAAACCCTTGGATCATTTCTTTCTGAAAGATTGCCCTGCGATGAGCCCTCTTGAGCTGTTGACACAGAGTGAGTGTAACTGGGCAGGGGTGGAGGGGTGGGGGATGTGAAGAGTCTTTCCTGATATGGGCAGTGTCCACTGGTAAAAGGGTGGAAAAGCCACAGTAAAAGAAGAGGTCTTTACTAGCTTGTTGGTGCATTGGTTTACTAGATTCTGACCAAGCCATTTGCTTAGTTAGATGCAAGAGATGAGAGTCCTTATAGCCTATCAATCACAGCTTAGTTAAAAAACTGTGTGGGTTGATACCATATGTAGGGTTTGTAAAACAAAACACTAGTCTTTATGGATTAGTCAATGTGAAAGAGACTCAGAACAAGATGTTTCTCAAGCTTGCCATTTACATTTCAGGGCCATTTGCCCATATTATAAACTTAAATGAGTGCCCTCTCTCTTTCTTCCTACCCTATTCAGAAATCCTAATTATCTTTCAAAACTCAGCCCAGATTCCATCTCCATCATAAATTCTTCCCTGATCATTTTAGTCCTAAATGATTAATCCCTTCTCTAAAGATCTATCATGCTTATGACCTATACCAGTCATAAAGCACAGTTTAAGAAGTGCTAACGAGGTCACAAGTGGAAAAAGTTTAAGAAGCCCTGGCCTATAGCATATGTTTTATAAAGTGACATGTGATCTTGTCATCAGTAGAGATCCTGAGCCCTGAAGGAAGGGACGGTATCTTCTGTCTCATAGACATTTCCTAACATATGCCAGGTACATTGTAGGGCCTCACTGGTTTTTTGATTGATATAGCATATATATTGTTTCCTGTTTTACTTGGGCCATTGTATATGTGTTGCTTTATGACAATGAGACCAGAAACTCCATTGCCTCTGACTAGGGAGAGGCAAATGGCTGGTATGAGCAGCTTCAATATTTAACCCCCAAGGAAATCTGAAGAGTAGGAGAAAGGACATTAGTAAGGAATTAGGAAGAGAAGCTGGATTATTTATAAGGCAATAGTGAGCTATGGAAGATAGCCAGAGTATTGTACTGGTACCCTCATGATGGTAGGAAAAAGAAAGGAAGGCCTGCATATGTTGGGTGGCCAACTTTTGGGAGGACATAGACAAGAGTAGCACAGGATAGGCCGACATGGTGGATAAGCATGGGAGGCACTGAGGAAAAATTCCCAAATCCCTGAGATCACAAATCTATATGAGTATTTAAGTATTATATAGCTATCTCTTGGTGAGGTATATTAGTGTCCTAATTACATACCCTCTCTCCTTCTCGTCTAAATCCAAATTGAACTTTTTCTCCTTCATTTTCTGAGACCAGGACTCCATTAAAGCTTATCGGTATACTTCTGCCATCTCAGTACCATTTCTCTTTGCTTCTAATTTAATTATTGGAAAACCATACTAAAAAGACATTTTATTTGAAAATGGGATCATAAAACGTCTCTGAGAGAAGGCTTAACTTGCACTCTCTGAAGCCAGTTTCTCTTTATTTATATATAAAAAAATAATCACCAAAGAATCTTTTCAAGCTCAGAGGGGAATTCTTTAAAAATGAGATCCTGAGATTGCTGTCCTAACAAACTCTATGAAATTGAGCGAGTTACACCATGGTCGATTCAGAATCCTGAACTAGATGAAATCTCTGGTTCTGTTCAGTTTCTACATGCAGCTGGGTTGGGCAGAAAAGCCTGGGTCATTGGGTAGAACTAATTTGTTTTCTTAAAGGCTTTCACTGAATTGATATGTGATGGCTAACCTCATGAAGAACCAGCCAATGTCCAGCAATGATCCAGAACTTAAAATACTATGTGTGGGTTGATCCTTTTATTCATACCATAGTCATCTGCTTTCTTAATTTATTTGTCTTAATTTAGGGTTTTACCATATCAGAACAATGCTTGCTTTGACAAATTAGTATGGTATGCAAGTGTTTTCTCTTTTTCTCATGGCTGAAATTTTTGTTTACTTCCCCCCTCCTCCTATGTTGACAAGAGATACAATTTATAATTGGAATTATCTAATGAGATAAAAATCTATAGAAAATATGCAGCTAAGAGGTTAGTGGATTGAGTGCTAGACTTGTAGTCAGGAAGATCTGATTTCATATTCTGTCTTAGATACTAATTAGCTACATGAACCTGGGCAAGTTATATAACTTCTCTGTGCCTCAATTTCCTCATCTGTAAAATGAGCCTGGACTCAGTGGCCTTTAAGAATCCCTTTAGCTCTAAATCTATGATCCTATGAGACTATGGCAATACCAATAACAAAATAAATAACATATTATCAATAAATACCTAAGCTATTTTGTTAATAGTTCCTCAAGAGAATCATTAACTCCCTCCCCTCCTTCACCCCACTCCAAAATTTACTTAGAAAATCCTTTTTTTAAAATTTGAGGTTAGATCTATCAGGCTGGAAATTCAATGGCCACTCACTTGCCCAATTCCACTTTGTTTCCAGGGTGGTCAGTTTACCCCACCTTACACACTGTAGTCACCCACCTCATACACACTAGTCCTGGATTAGTGTAGGCACCAATTGGCTTAGCCAACTTCAACTCAGACCTCATGAGCTCAAGCAAACATGCCAGCTTCAGTCTCCCCTCAGCAGAGATTATAAATGTGCCCTATCATATCCAGCTCTGACCTCAAAATTCAATTCAAGTCACTAAATACTTATTGGACATTTATATATGTGTGTGTGTGTGTGTGTGTGTGTATGTATAAAATATGTGTGTATGTGTGTGTTAAGCTAGATTTTATGCTGATTGTCAAAAAAGGGAAGGCTATATATATATATATATATATATATATACATATGTAACATATACATACATACAGATATATATATATATATAATATAATTCCTGCTCTCAAGAATGTTATATTCATCACATCAGCAATAGCTAGTATTAATATAGTGCTTTAAGACTGATAAAGCATTTTATGAATGTTATCTCATTTTGTCCTCTCAACAATCATGGTAGTTAGCTACTATTATTATCCTCCCAGATGAGAAAACTGAGGTAGACAGAAGTTAAGAGAGTTGTCTGGGATCACATGGCCACTCTCCTCATGACCACTATCCTCATCTATCCTCATGTCTGAGGATAGATTTGAATTCAGGTCTTCCTGACTACAGGTCCAGTGCTCTACTCACGGTGCTATCTAGCTTCCTGATTTATACAAGTGCAACTATATATAATGCAACTAGAAAACAATACAAACCATAGACTAAAACATTAATTTGAATAGAGTAAAAGGACAAAATGTATAATAATGTTAGTGCTATAGATGATCAGGAATGAGGGAGTAATATTAGCTGGAGTTAACCAAGGAAGGTCTCATGAAGGTGAGGGGATTTGAATGGAACCTTTAAGGGTACTAGGATAAGGAATGGGGAGGACACATTATGCTGGAAGAAACAAAGTCATGGAGATAGGAAGGGAGGATGACATGCTCAGGGTGGGAGGACAATACAAAATTGGGTTTGGAGGGAATGATGGATTCATGTAAGGAACTGGTGGTAGAAAAGGTTAGAAGATGGTTTAGGGTCATATTATTGAGAGTCTATACCAATATATATTGCTGAATACCCATGCATATTAGACTTCTGTCCTGTATGTAGTAGGGAACATCAGATAGTTCTTGAGCAGGGTAGTGTCATGACAGAAATAGTACTACTACTATCTACTTCTGATTGCTCTGTGTAGTGTGGAAGTGACTTCTCTCAAGCTGGAAACATTAAACAATCTATTTATCTGTCTCCTGAAAATTGTCCTAGCTTAATTCAGGGAGGCTCATGACAAGAAGGTCAGCCACCAAGTTTGATCAATGCTTTCAGCCACAATAACTCATAAGCACCACTTACTAAGGTACAGAGGGATTGCCATCTGTTCCAGCAAAGGATGTACCCACATCAATGAAATCATAGCTCCTTAAAATGTTGAAATCCACAAATGTCAACATGCAGACTTGTTGTGTTTGTCTTTTGTTCTCGAAAAAGACCATGACATCAGAGAAATGGTGAGACTTATAGTTGACTGATTTGAGTGAGGGAAGGCTGTGCAAATAAAGTGTAAGACAAGAGAGGCTAGAGGTAAAGGCATCAGTTAAGAGTCTGTTACAGTTCATTCTGATGTGAAATAATGTCCTAAATAAGGGAAGTGGTAGTAGGAATTCAATTCATCAAAGATTTCTCAAGTGGCTACCACATGCAAGATACTGTCATAAGCATTAAGGATACAAAGACAGATACAATATAGACCTTACTACCAGGTAAGGAGGAGGCAACCACAAAAATAACTAGGATAAGGGAGAAAACAAAATGAGTGCAAATAAGAGATTCAGGCAAATTGTTTAGGGAAATTTGATGAGGTGGACTCAATGCATTGATGGGTGGGGTAAGGATGGGGCTTGAGAGGCTTCATGATAGAAGATAGTTTCTGAACTGGACCTTGAGAAAGGGAGGGAGTTCAAAAGATTGTGATGAGAAGGGTCCATTTTAGGCGTGGGCAACATGGCAAGAGAAGGAGGGGATGATGAATAGTAGTTCATTTTGATTGAGATGCAAAGTATGTGAAGGTGAATGGCATAAGATGAGGCAGAATGGATAGGTCAGAATCAGACTGTGGATGGTCTTGAATGCCAGGGGCAGGAATTTAAACTACATTTGGTAGGCAATGGGGAACCAGTGAAGGTTGTTGAGTGCAGAAGTGACCTGATGATAGCAGTACATTAGGAAGATTACCCCGGCACAGAGGTTGGATTGGAGAGATGACAGACTAGAGGCAGAAGACCAATTAGGCACTTATTTCAATCATCTGTGTAAGAAGACATGGGGTTCTCAGCTAGGCTGGTTGCAGTAGGAGTGGAGAGGAAGAATCAGAGGTGACATAAACTCCTGAGGCAGACATGATTGGATGCAGAAGGGAGGAACAGTTCTGAAATGTCTCTAAGATTATGATCCTGGGTAACTGAGAAGATGGAGGTTCCATGAACAAGGGCAGAGAAATAGAGGAAGAGGCAGATTTAGGGGCAAGGACAAGGATGGGCTCAGTTTGGGATGAGATGAAATGCCAATAGGACATCTGGATGGGGAATGCCTAGTGGAGAGCTGGGAATGGGGTAGAAGAGATAAATTTGAAATATAGGTATGAAGAAGCAACAGGTCTTGTGGGCAGGTGCCCAGAATATTTCATTTGTTTCCCTGGAGCAGTCAAGGCTTCAAAAGAATAAGGCTTACAATTGTTTTCATCCTACATACCTCAGATTTATAAATCGTTACAGTATTGACATACCGGGGCTGCAGATACACAGTCATATATGGGTAATTATGCTCTGAAGTGAGGGTGAATTATGACTCTCAAGGAGACTTCCTTATGATTTGTTACAATATAAATAACAATGATTTATTGTGGCTTCACCTACTGCTCTGCTGGTGATGGATCATAATAGTAGATCATGATAATTATGAAATCAGAACAGAGCCGTTTTCCCCTTATAATTCAATTGTAACTCTACTTCAGAGACTGTAGGACATCACCGTCTGTCTGTTCCTTGTGGTGCTACGTTTGAGAGGAAGTATTTTGGTCCCCCAGGTCCCTCAACAAATGTTCATTTCTAGTCACAGTCCAAGTAAGTACAGCTGCCCATTCTGAAAACCTTTCATTGCTTTTTTCCTCATTGCAAAAGCAAAGCTGGTCACCAAGCTTCAGATACAAACCACTGGTTTTAATAGCAGAGATCAGTGACCACCAAAGGCATGTGAAAACACAAGCAGATGAAAAAGCACAGATACATGCCCCTCTCCCTTCTCTCCTCTTCTTTCCCATTTAACCCCCTTCTTCCCCCCCTTTCCCCCACAGTCCCATTCCAAGCCTGGGTTATGTTAATCTCAGTTTATTGATTTGTTTTTCAGATGTACATCAGGAAAAACTTTTATCCAGACAATCCTAAATGCCTAACAGGTGGGCCCGCCTTTACGAAAACCCAATCTAAAAAATTCAATATTTGAAACTTTTCAGCAAACATTTGTTTGTTTTTAATTTAGGGGAAAAAATAAGCATTTTCATAACATAGTATAATGAAAAGATGATTACACATGATGCAAATCTATTATGTACAATTTTCTATTCTTTTTAAACATATAATAAAATTATCATGTACATTTCTTCTTTTTCTCTTCTCTCTCCTCCCCCCCCACCATAAAGATGGTTACCATTACACACAGGTAGGTATATATGTAAATTTGTTCCATGCATACTTCTATTTATTATTTCTTTCTCTGGATACAGATAGTATCTTTCTTCATATGGCCCTTATAGTTAATTTGGGTGTTTATAATACTTAAACATTTATTAAGTACCTAAAAAAGGCAACCCACTGGAGATACTTAGCCAACAATATAGAAATGTCTGCCCTGTAGGAGCTTATATTCTGCTGGGAGGTAGGGAAACAAGACAGAACTGGATATAACCTTATACCCAATAATTCTATGAATGGGGACATTTCATGTTACATGAGGACAGGTTGAAGGAAATGTAGATATCTGACTTACAGAAGAGAAGATTTAGTGATCTGTTATATCTGTCTTCAAGCATTGAAGGGCTATCACAGGGAAGAGGGAATGAACTTACTCTTTTGGCCTCATGGGGCAAAACTAGAAGCAATGGGTGGAGGTTCTAGAGACTAGAAAAATCTCCTACAAATGAGAGTTGTTCAAAAAGTAGAGTGAGCTCAGGGGATTCTGGGAAGATGGCGGAGTAGTTCAGAAAATTTCAAGCTCTCAAGATTTTCCTTCACAAAAGCGATAAAATAGCACCTCTGGGCGAACATAGAGCCATGAAAATGAATAAGAGTAAGGGCAAAACAGGAGTCCTCTTGGGACAATCTGAGGAGACCTTAAGAAAAATCCCAGGACTAGATTTCCTCCTGGTGAAGAGTAAACACCTCCAGGCTAGGGTCCTTTGTAACTACAAGCTGTAAGCTATTTAAACAACAAGCAGAAAGCCCTGGGATTAATTAGTTTGAGAGGCTGCCTCAGCTCTAGTCACAGGAATTTTTACCCCAGGACAGGGACTGGAGTTGGACATCAGAGCCCGGGAAAATCTAGGGAAGCTCTGCTGACCTGGAACACCAGACCCAGCTGTGCTAAAGAGTGGCGAGGTGAGAACGAACCAGCACAGCCCAGATGAGTGTAGAAGCAGTGGGGCAGGAAGCCCCAGGCAGCGGGCACTTCCTGGAGGCTGGAGGTCTTGGTTTGAGTTCAAGGTCAAAGGGGAGAATTAAAGAGGATCAGAGGCCAGAAGCACCATCCCCCATACTCCAGGACTAGAGGTGATTATAAAAACTAAATTATTACCAAAAAAATGCACAGGCAAAAGATCATAGAGAGTTACTGTGGCAATAGAGATGACTAGGGTTCATCTTCAGAGGAGGATATGAAACAAAGAAATCTTCTTCTACCCTCGAGAGTAATGTCAAATGGTCACCTGCCCAAAAAGAATTCATTGAAGAACTTAAAGAAGACTTTAAAAATCAGACAAGAGTGGGTGAGGAAAAATTAAAAAGAAAAATAAGAAAAATGCAAGAAAAACAAGAAGATTATGACAAGAAAGTCAGCTAATTAGAAAAGGAGATCCAGACTTTTAAGGAGAAAAGTGACTCCTTGAAAATCAGAATTGGGTCAGGGGAAGCCAGTGAAGATATAAGAGATGAAGAAATATATATATATATACATATATATATACACATATATGTGTGTGTGTGTATATAAAGAATGGAAAAGTAGGAAAGAATGTGAAACATAAGAAAAACAACAGATCTAGAGAACAGATCAAGAAGAGAAAACATAAGAATAATTGGATGAACTGAAAGTTACACTATTACAAGACATAATTAAAGAAAATTGTCCTGAAGCATTAGAACAAGAGGGGAAAGTAGAAATAGAAAAAAAATTCACCGCCTAAAAGAAAATTCACCGCCTACAAGGAAAACTCACAGGAATATTATAGTTAAATTCTGAAATCAAGGACAAAATATTACAAGCAACAAGAAAAAAGCAATTTACATATGATGGTACCACAGTTAGAATCACACAAGACCTAGCATTGGCAACACTGAAAAATTGCAGGTCATAGAACGCTATATATAGAAGAGCAAAAGAACTGGGTCTCTGGCAGAAAATACCATACCCAGCAAAGCTAAGCATAATTTTAATGGAAAAAAATGGACCTTTGATCAACTGTCAGAGTTTCAGGACTCTGTTAAAAAAAACACCCAAAAAAACCCCTCAACTCAGTAGAAGATTTGATATACAAGAGTCAAGAGAAATATAAGGTACAAAGCAAGGGACTCGGTAAGGATAAAATGTTTACCTTTTATGTATGGAAAATGTAAAACCGGTGTCTAAGATTGTTAGTAGTAATCAGGTAGCTTATAAGAAAGATTGGGATAAACCTGACTATGATATGCCTTTAAAAAGTAAAACCCCTCGAGAGCAGGTAAAAGAATATTATTATCCTATACAAATGAAGTGAAAGAGGAAAAACTTATACAGAGGAATTAGATGGAGGAAGGGGATTGTTAGTTCTGGAAACCTATTTTCCAAGGAAATTGAGAATGGGTTCAAGGGGGGAAATTGTGTGTGTGTACACACACACATCTAGAAGAGGATAAAAGTTTCTAAATTTAAAAAAAGAAATAAAACTAATGGGATAAGGGGGGGAAGGATAAAGGAGGATCTTTAGAGGGGAGGCCTATGGAATGGGTCAAAGGGGTATATAAAAGGGTGTTTAGATTTAGGGAAATGGGAGGAGATTGCTGCAGGAGGTTAACTAATAGGAGGGTAAGGTAGCAGACAGAATTAAAGTAAAGGATTTAGGAATGATTGGAAAAAAGATATGCACAAACATAAAAACAAGATTAGGAGTAGGATCTCTTAGGGAAAGATTATGTGTATATGTGTATACATGTATGTATATATCAATACCTATATATTAATATATCCATGCTCAATTGTAGCGTTGGGGTGCTGGGTAGCAGGGAGGAAGGGGAAAAAAGAAAAAAGTAAAAAGTGTACAGCAGAGAACAAAAGAAAACCAGCTTTCAACTTAATGCACTGTATTTAATATATAGGCTTTCTTGAAATAAGAAGTTATTGCTATATATTCTGAATCCTCTCCTCTGTTCTGCTGTGCACATGACATGTTTTTTTTTCTTATTTTATATTTATGTTTAATATTTAGTTTATAATGTTTCTTTTTCTTTTCTTATTATGTATTTAAGTTTCAGTCTTTGTCTAAATTTTTTTTTTAAATATAAAAAAAAAGTAGAGTGAGCTGCCTGAGGAGGGAGTACCTTCTCCTTTACCAGAGGTCTTCAAGAGAAGACTTTAGGCCCATTTGTGAGGGATATGTTAACGGTCAATAGGGCTCCCCAGTTAGGAGATTTTTCATTCAGCTCATCCTAGGTGGGGGTGGGGGGAACTAATTGGCTTCAGATCCTTTTCAACTTTGAAATTCTGAGGTACCCCAAGTCCCTTACAGAGTGTGTAATACAATTTCCACTGTGGCTGAGAGATCTGTAAGTCTTGTGTGGGTGAATCATGTCCCTGATTCTATATGTTTCTCCTGTTGCTGTGTACCTATATTGGTGATTGTAAGTTATTATTGGCATAGGCTTATGGATAGGCACCTTAAAAAGAACTGCCATATATATGAGGCTGATTAAAGGAGTAATTCTGGGCTCAAAGACTGGAATACTTGCAAAAGGAACCATAAAATAACTTTTTAAAAATCACTTAACCAGATTACTAGCAAAAAATCAAAAGAAGCAATACATTGGCCTTAGGCCCAGTTTTCATTTGGCTTCTTCGTTGAGACATCTAGGTTTCCTCATGCACAATTTTGCAGGTGCATTTAAAGGACAGGTGTGGAGTAGCTGGCTCATGGAGTAGAGCTGTGTGTTTGGCCTCAGAGAAAGAGACCCCTTGTCCCCAGCCATAAATACAGGCCTTCTGTCCCTTCTCCAGCATCACATTTCTCTGCTGCCAGTACAATGAGTAATATAGGTGGTAAATTACGTTACAATTAGATCTGACATTATATCACTTCTGACAGATGTCAGGCATGCAAGGAAATTACTATAAAAAGCAATTTTACAAAGATTATCATGGGGCTTCAATATTCTACCTTGCTGCTTGGGGGTTTAGGATTAGAACGCTGCGATATCAAAGGTGATCCAAACTGAACAAATTAGGATATTCAGCTGTATTACCTGCCTTCTTTAAAAAGTCATTTTTCAGCAAGGGATACTTAAGTAAGATTTAAGAAAGAACTTTTATAGTTGTTAGGCAGTGCAGCATAATGAGCTATCAGGTTAGGTGATGGGATGTATGTCCAGAAAAGAGCTTAGGATATATTTAGTCTTCATTCCCCGATTTAAATTAAGCATCCTGTGCAAAGTTATATGGTTACTTAATGGCTGAGCTTGACTCCACACCTAGGCACTTTTATGCCAAATCTGGTACTCTTTCCACTTTACCATTTAGGGAATATTGTTCTCTGGAAATTGTGGAAAATAGGATGATCCCTAGCACATATCTAGGTTGCTGGGTGGGAAAGGGAATAAACATTTCGTAAGCACTTATTATGTGCTAAGAACTTAACACATGTTATCTCATTTGATAAATTTGATAAAACAAGACAAGATTTCTACTTGTTGAATGAAATCTCATCAGTTAGCATGGCTGAGGTGGAACTTTAGCGATGAGCCCAGGGAGCACAGACCCAAGTCATAGTATGTGTAACGTACCTAGCATACTGTTGCTCAGGATATCTGAGGAATATTTTCAAAGTGATAGCTCTGGAATTATAACTTTGTCTTGAAAAGTTAATAAGACTTAATAGTTAAAAGACCACAATGATAATAATGAAAAGTCATATAATCAATATATGAACATATATGAATAAAAAGTTAACAATAATTAATAATGGCATTTTTATATAACATTTTAAGAGCTGCAGATCACTTGACATATTTTTGTGAGATAATGTAGGTTTTATCCCCGTTTTACAGATGAGAAAACAGACAGAGAAAAGTGAAGTGATTTGTCCAGGCACATATAGTTAGTATCTGAGACAAGATTCAAAACCACTTCTTCCTAACTCAAAATCCAACACTCTACCCACTGGATAGGGGATCAGTCAGGCCCCAGAAATTACAAAACACATATAACAAGATCCATCTAGAGAAAATCCCCAAGGTTTGAGGGATGATGGTAAAGAGTTGTTGCTCTTGCAACAACCTTGTGTACACAAACACATATACTTATGTATACCAGCATATGTATATATAAATACATATGTGTGTATATACACATGTATATATGCATGTATACACATGCATACACATATATTATGTACATATAAGCACATATACATACATATTAATACATACATGTGTGTATATGTGTTTGTGGGTATATTTGAAACTCATTTGCAGAGAATTAATAGTTGAATCCATAGTAAACTTGGATTCACCAAGGGGAATGGAGTGAACAACAAAGAGAAGGTCCAGCAGAGAGTCTTGAGGCACACCCACAGTTAGTAAGTAGGAGGATGAAGATCACCCAGCAAAGGGAGCCATCAGTCAGACAGGTAACAGGAGAGTCAAGAGAAAACAGTGTCATTGGATGTCAAAAAAAGAGGGAGTGAACAAGCATTGCTATTTTTTTTAATCATCCATTTATTTATTGGCTTGTGTTTTTTAACATAATATTTTATCTTTTCCCCAATTACATGTTAAAACAATTTTTAAGTATTTTTAAAAAAGCTTTGAGTTCCAAATTCTGTCTCTCTCTCCCTTACTTCCTTCCTCCCAGATGATAAGCAATCTGATATAGTTTATACATCAAACAAGCATTTATTAAGCACCTACTATGTGCCAAACACTACAAAAATTATCTCATTGATCCTCACAATAGCTCTATTATTATCACTTTGTTACAGCTGAGAAAGGTAGACAGAGGTTAAATGACTTTACTAGGGTCACACAGCTAGCAAGTGTTTGAGACAATATTAGAACTCAAGTCTTCCTGACTTCAGGACAAAGAATCCATGATTCATCTCTGAGAGGGTTTATAGACAGTGCCAAGAAAGAGGGAATGGTTTACTGGGTCAAAAGCTGCTGAAAAAGAGAGACAGACAGAGAGATACAGAGACAGAGAAACAGAGAGAGATAGAGACACAGAGAGATGAAGCAGAATGAAAAATGAGAAAAGGCCACCGGGTTTACAGTCCA
The DNA here is from genome assembly GCF_028372415.1 of Notamacropus eugenii. NCBI lineage: Eukaryota > Metazoa > Chordata > Mammalia > Diprotodontia > Macropodidae > Notamacropus > Notamacropus eugenii. Next base: position 468,054,477 of record NC_092872.1, on the reverse strand, counting down.
GGGATCACTGATAAACACTGAGGCAGCAATTTCAGTCAAGTGGTGTGGTATAAAGCCAGATTGCCAAGGATCAAGAAGTGAGAGGAAGGTAGGGAAATGGAGGCAGAGTCTTGACAACCTTTTCTAGGACTCTGGGAAAATGAAAGGAGATTTACAGGATGAAAGCTTGAGTAAAGGCAGTGACTGGCTCAGTTCAGCTCTAGCTCCATGCCTGGCTTGATTCCAGCTTTGTTAAACCCTCAGGAACTTGATTTCTCTGATCTGGCACCGTATATGCACCATTCCATAGATGTACCCAGTACACATAGGTGTGAATGCATAAACTAGCTATTTCATAACACTACACTTGCAAAGCAGTGCTTTCCCTCTGAGATGACCGCTACTTTATCTTGTACATATCCTATTTCTACCTAGCTTTTCTCAGCTTGTCTTTCCCATTTGAACTGCCTGTCTGTGTATCCCCAGCAGTCAGCACAGTGCCTGGCACATAGTACCTCAATAAACGTTTGTTGACTTGACCAATCAAACTCTAGAAGTTCTATACTGAACATCCAGTACACGTCTCTGCTATCCCTACCCCCAAACCTGTGAGATAAAGTCATTAGAGCCATTTTTGGTACTGGGATGCTGACTAATTGTCATCAGCTGGAAACTTACACCCATAGCAGACCTTTAATGAACCTCAGAGGCAGAAAAATGTAGACAAAAAAAAAGAAAAGAAAGAATAAAAGTGCCATAAAAACAAATCTATATAAAGCCCTAAAGCTGTGCTTTCATAACTGAATAAATAACTCCTTGAGCAATAATTTGTTTGCAAGCTGTTAATTAGCAGCATAATTAATTTCTGCAGATTATAAATAACCGAGCACAAAGTGGCATCCCCAGTAGAGCAAATGAAAAATTATCTAAACTATCTTAAGGACCAGAAATAGCTCACAATGTAACTGATTTAAATGGGCTATAGAATTTGGATAATGCCCTTTTCCTTTCAGTAGAAACTATGAATTTATATCTGAAGCTAGAAATTTATTGGCAAAAAGCAGGGGTTCATTAATCACCCTGTTCTCTCTTATGCTTGACATGTCTAGGAGGGGGAAAAAAATCTCTGTTTATCACTACTTCAAACAAACAGCAACATAAGTAGATTATTCCCAACAGAAAGATTTTCCCCACACTCTAATCTCAGAGCAATCATTCACTGATCTAAATGAGCAGTTACTTAAAATGCTAAGAGGGGATGTTAATTAGTCAAAGAAAGCCCAGCCAAGTATTAAATTTGCCCCCCAAAATCTTCTCCCCCCCAAAACTACCTCCCTCCAAACTCCCACAAATGTGAAACCTGCTATACACCTAATTGTTTTTAGTACACTCCTCCTCTAGTAATTTGGGATGGAGAGAGTGGGTTCTCTAGGTAGCATAACTATTGATCCTGGCCAGACTGTGGTTATGGGAATGTCTGTCTTGTTGCATCGGAAACCTGTGGGTTTGGGAATTCTGAAAGTTTGTGTGTCAGTGGAGAGGGGAGAGGATATATAAACTGATGCTTAATTTTGAGCTGCAGCAACTAGAGTATACTCTTTCTCTGTCAGTCAGTGAGCTTTCTCCTTAGTCCCCATTTTCCAATGGAAAGGTGACTGGACAGGGCAAAGCATTTTAGGGAGAAGGCAAGAGTGAAGTACTGAGCTGTTGGGTGAGCCTCTCTCATATTTCAGGAGGATGAGAGACTTCTGGGGAAGAATGAGATATTTAGGATAGTTTCACTTTTATAACCAGGTATATTTCTAATCTGAGCTAAAGAGCTGAGGTCCTACTCTGCTTCTCAGCCTAGTATAACTAAAAGGAAAAGTATAGCTAGGAGAAGGGAGAGAGGAAGTGATAAAGGAAAGAGGAAAGAGGAGAAGAGACAGGAGAGGGGTGAAGGGAGGAGAGAGAAGGGGGAAAGAGTTGGGGAGAAGGGAGAGAAGAAAAGGGAGAAGGGAGAGAAGAAAGAGAAGGGACAGAGGAGAAGGTAGAGGGGAAGAAAGAAAGAAGAGGAAGAAGGAAGAGAAGGATGATATTAATTTGCAGTGTTATTTCTCACATCTTATTATTTGCACCAGTTCTGCTGAAAGGGTACATTGTCAGCGAGTAATACAGTTTATCTATTGGAGTGCTTCCTAGGAGCCTTCTGCTGTGCCTGACTGTAGGAGATTACAAAAAATATAAGTTCTCTAGTCATTTTTAATATCACCATTAAGGCAAGATTAATACAGATGAAGCAATCATATACAATATGAGGCAATATCAGTATTAGAGGGGTGCTATAGATTATGAATTATAACGGGAGGTCAGAGAAGGGAGAAAGCAATGTAGAATGGCCAAGTAGTCAGAGGGTTTATTTGAGGAGATGGGAGTTGAGCTGAGCCTTGAAGGATGTAGACATTTGGATAAGTGAAGATGGGAAGGTATTCCAATTGAGAGAACAGTTTTAAGTAACAGTAAAGATATGGAAATAAACATTATGTATATAGTAGTGACTGACAAAATTCCATTCAACAAACATATTTTAAATACCTAGGACGTACAGAGTGCTGTATTAGGTGCTGGAGGCATTATATATACTAAATAGGACAAGCAAAGCAGTTTGGGACTGTGACTAGAGTGCTGGGCCTGGAGTCAGGAAAATCTGACTGATTTAGGTTCAAATTCAGCCTCTGACACTTGTTAGATGCATGAGCCCAGGCAAGTCACTAACCTCAGTCTCAGTTTCCTCAACTGTAAAATGGGAATAATGACAGTACCTACCTCTCAGTGTTGTTATGAGGATCAGTCAGTTAATAAACCTTTATTAAGTACCTACTGTGTGCCAGGCATTGGGAATACAAATAAAGAAAAGAAAGACAGTCCTTGCTCTCAAGGAACTTACTATCCAGTGGGTGGGGAAACAATACAGAAAAAGAAGCTGAAAAGGAGGGGGGCCCCAGGAGGTTCCCAGCACAGGGGCATGGTGTTTGTGGATTTGAAACCAAGCAGAGCAACTGATTGAAAAGGAAGGCTCACATGAGATAATATTTGTAAGTGCTTTTAACAGTGCCTTGGGAATAGTAGGTGCTTTATAAATATTTTTTCCTTTTTCTTCCCTTTCATTGAACTTGTAGATTAGTAGAGAGTTACCCCTGATGATTATTAATTATATATTATTATTAATATTAAATTATAATTAATTCTAATTATCACATATTATAATAATAAAATAGAATAAAATAATAAATAAATCATAATTAATATAATTTTGAATAATAAAATAAAATTAATTTTAATTTAAAATACAAGAATTTAAATTATAAAATAATTTTATTGATAAGTAATAAAAATAAAATAATAACATAATATATCTAATTATAAAATTAATTATATATTAATAAGATATAATCTCTATATATCAAGATCCAAAGTTATGTTGCTGAAAACGTGACCTTTGCTTTTCCCTTACTAGGTCAGAACACAACCTTGGCTTTTCCAGATGTGTTTCATTAGTATAATGTAGAGGGCAAAACACCTGAGAACTAGGAGACTAAATTCAAATAATAACAGTTCATTTGCTATGGTGTCTTGCAGTTTGCAAACACTTTCTTCCAAACAAGCTTGTGAGATGAACTCCACTTGATGAGAGAGCTCAGGGGAGTCACTAGAAAGAGGGCAGGATTTGGAGGATATGGGTTCCATTCCTAACTGCCATTTGCTGACTGTATATCCTTGACCAAGTCACTTCATTTTTCTGCTTCTCCTCGGTCAAATGGGGGGATTAGGCTGGAGGACAGTAGACAGTGCTCTCAGCTCCACATCGATGATCTTAAGATCCTATGGACTTTTGGGCCTTCAGGTTCTTTTCACCAATAAAATGAGGGGATTGGATGAGATAAACTCTAAGGTCCTTTCCTTCTTCACTTTACTGGGTAACTTTAGGTAATTCACTTCGTTCCTGAGTGTCTACCACCATCTGTAAAATGAGGGGGTTGAATCAGATGATCGCTAAAGTTTTCTTGGAGCAATCTGCCATCTGTCCTGCGATGGTACCTTCAGCACAGACTTCCCATGATAATATTAATGGAGATCATAATACTGAGGGCATGCACGTAGTGCTGTAAAGTTTCACATAGTGCCTTAGATAAATTGTCTCATTCAATCCTCATTACGTCTGTCATGTGGCCCAAGCCTTCTACATGGATGTATTGTCCCTCCACTTCCATTAGAATATAAGCCCCTTGAGAGCAGCAATCTGGATTTTCTGTTGGTATCCCCAACCATCTGTGCAGTATTTGGCATACAGTAAGCTCTCAATAAATGAATTTTTAAAAATTCATTCATTCACATCCCATGTCTCAATGCAACCTGTCTCCATTATTGGAAATTCAAACCAAAAAGCTCTACTGAAGGATAGATCAATATATGAAAGAATGTATATTCCTGTGCTAAAAAGTCCTAAATATTAGCAAGGCAAATCTGTAGTGCTAGGTTGCTAAGATAAAGCAGTACTAGGATAAACCAGGGGACCTAGAGTCAGAAAGATCTGAGTTCAAATCTGGCATAAGACACATACTAGCTCTGTGACCTAGGGGCAAATCACTTAACCTCTGCCTGCCTTAGTTTTCTCATCTGTAAAATGGGGATAATAATAGCACCTACTTCCCAGAATTATTGTGAGGATCAAAGGAGATAATTGTTGTAAAAAGTGTTTAGCACGATTCTCAGCATATAGTAAGCACTATATTAATGTTAGCTATTTATTATCATTATTAATCCAGGGAATGAAAACAACAGAAATGAGTGAATAAAGTTATGAGTGGTAGCAGACCTCCAGTAAGCAAATCCACCTGAACTTGTCCACTTTTGAATTCTTGTGCCTTAAGTCCCCATTTCCTATCAGCTGTCCAGATGGCAAAGCCTCCCTAACCATGAGGTCTGGTGTCAGGGAACAAATGAATAAGCATCCATGAAGCTACATGATGAGGGTGGTGAGACACCCCCACCATGACTAAAAGTGGTGAATATTGTGGGAGGTAGTGAATTGCAAGTGTGACCTTTACCAGACTGATTCACTCACGCCTTTGACTTTTCATATAAACCCTCCCCTGACTCACTAGTGCTGAAAGCTGTAGTCTAATCTTTTCTCCATCTCTTCAGCTCAGTGTTCATCCATGTACATACATACATACATACACACACACAAACTGACACGCTTGTAGCTCTTTAAGGTTTACATAATGATATGTATATATGTGTATGTGTATATGTGTTTCCACATATACATACACACATACACAGCCCTGGGAGGTTGGGAGGTTAGTTACTCAGGGCATAATTAACCCTTCTTGACAGATGAGGAAACTGAGACTCTTAGAGGTTAAGTGTCTTGCTCAAAGTCACACAACTGACACCTTTCACATAACTATTGAATTATGGAACAGGTTATTAACTCAGATCTTTTAGACTACAAGTCTAACACTCTACTACATATGCCATTTTCTCTGCATATATGTATCTGATATGTACATACAATATATCCGGATATATATATATTCATGAGCATACATATGTATGAAATACATGTATGTATATATGTACATGTATCACTGTGTATATATGTGGTTGTGTATATGTGTATGTATGTGTGTTTCTATCAGTGTAGTGTAGTTGATAGATATACCCCCTAAAAGGCGGTATTTCTCTTTCCAAGGCTATGGTGTTACCTATAACCTTTTTTCATCTATGTCTTTCCTTTCTGTTTAGATAAACCTTTCTCCTTGATGATCCTGAGGGGGAACTATAGGTTCCATTTGTAAAATAAGGATCAGTGTATGGTTACAGAGGTCAATCCAGTGAATGTTCTCTTTTTTCTCTATGTGTCATCCTGGAATCTGAAAGTATATTGTCCATTAAGCATACTATGGGGGCCATTCTCCTGATGAGGCCTTTATGCCTTTGAACCCAAATCAAATCTAAGATTAAAGACTATTATAGTGGGGTAGGAAGTTTGGGGAGGGTGTTGTAATAAGGTGCTTTTATCACCTTGTTACCAACATTTAGGAAATGCTGGCTAGTGGTAATGGGATGGTATTATTTGAAACAAAAGCCAGTGCCATTAATGTCCTGTCGTTGTGAGCTTGCGTTATGTACTGATCCTTGTGTTTAAGTAGTACTTCATAATTTTCTAAGTACATTCACAGACACTCTCATTTTATCCTTGTGACAACCCTGTGAGTTAAGTAAGGCAGATAATATTAACCCCACATTGCAAATGAAGAAACTGAGGAGGGGAGTCAGAAGCAATTTCTGTACTGCACACAGAAAGTCAGTAGTGGAACTAAGACAGAAAAGAACTCAGAGTCTCCCACCTTATAGAATCGGGCTCTTTTCCACTGTAATGGTGAGTGTGCTCAATTTGGAGTCAGATGATGGGTTGTTGTTTTTTGATATCAAATAGAAGTAAAAGGAAATAATCTTGCTAACCCTGTCCAAGGTCTTGACACCAAACACATTTGAGAACATTGACCTGGAGTTACTTGGATCTGGAATTTAATGGATTTGGGACATATGTAGTGAGGACACTGCTCTCTCACATTCCCTTACAAACCTGTGATCCTAATTGGGGATACCAGGTATTCCTCATTTTCTTCTCATTTTTTTTCTAAAGATATAGATAGATAGATAGATAGATAGATAGATAGATAGATAGATAGATAGACAGATGGATGGATAGATGGATAGAAAGATGGATAGCTAGATGGATAGATGAATAGATGGGTGATAGATGATAGACAGGTTTAGTAGATAGCTAATAGATAATTAGAAGATAGATATATGATAGGTAGAAAGACAATGGATAACAGATAAATTAGATAAAGTCAGATAAAAGATAGATGATGGATAAGTAAGTAGGTAGATAAATTAGATTGTTGTTCATTCTTCATTTTTGAAGTAGACCAATGACATCATAGATAGGTAAGTAGATAGATGACAGATGAATTAGATAGAAGATAGATAGATAGAATGAGTTGGATGGCTTTTTTCACCCAAACCCAACAAACTTACATCTTAGACTGTATTATAAATACATAATCTATATTTATTAAACTATAAGGTCATCTCCAGTTCACATTTTAAGACTGTAAGCTCATGGATAAGTAGGGTTTTATAACCCTGATATGGATCATTTAATAAGGATGATCATGACCTTTGAACTGGCTATTTTCCCCTTTCAACCTCTAATCCTGAAATGGAATCTCAGAATAATGTTTTTAAATGCATAAATTAAAATACATAAAATCCTAAAGGAATTATATTGAAATACAATCATTGGAACATATTTTAAAAAACAAACCCACAGGGTCATGGATACCAGCATAAGAATACTTGAGCTAGAAGTTGTTTAAGGTCCCTTCTGGTTCTAAATCTGATGACTTGAATCCAGCCTTCCCAGTCAGTCAGTCAGTGAACAAGCACTTCCTATGGGCCAGATACTATGCCAAGTACTAGGAATGAAAATAAAAGCAAAAAGTAAGGTAGTCCCTCCCTTCAGGGTGCATACATTCTAATAAGGGAAGAAAACACATAAAAAGGACCTAAAGAGCATAAGTCCAGAAAGTATCCATATGGTACATGAAGTCCAAAGAGCCAAAAACAAAGCTGGGAGAGGAATGTACTTCCTCAAAATGGTGGTTCTAGAGGGAACTCACCAATGGTTGAGAAATGGGGACAGGGCAAGGGCAATGGTGATGATGGTGGCGGTGCTGGGCTGAGGAATCATCCAGAGGAAGAAGTCTACAGGTTCTGAGGGGAGGCATGATGTCAAATCCAGAGAGGAAGAAGCCAAGCCAAGAGAAGAATGAAGGATGGCTGTCTTCTTTAAGATTCTAGTCTGTAGAGTAATAGAAGTATTCCTTCTATTACATCTTGCCTTGAGTTAACCTCAGTGTTAGGTTATCTGCATGGCTGGCTTATTGCTTATAACACATTTACAAGGAGAGAGGAAATGTATTCAATGTAATATTTTTACTTCATGAATGTAACATTATAGAGCCAGGATGGTCTTAAGCAGAAACTTCAGTCTTGGGGTGCATATGCTTTGGCCATTTTCCTCTCTCATTTGGCACTAGAAGAAAGTGAGTTGTCCTGATCTAAATAGAAATCATTGGCAATTCTATCTCACAAAGAAAATGGTAGGCAACTCTCTGTTCTAAGCAAAACACCTACAGAGGTGGCATAAGATAGAGAGTTAAGACAGTAAACAAGGCATCAAGGAGATATATATTTCTACTTTGTAGTCCACTAATGAATAGAGAGGACAAGAGCTGCCTTGAATGACTTAAAAACAGTTTTTTCCTTCCTTCCTTCCTTCCTTCCTTCCTTCCTTCCTTCCTTCCTTCCTTCCTTCCTTCCTTCCTTCCTTCCTTCCTTCCTTCCTTTTTTCTTTTTCTCCTCTCTCTCTTTCTCTCCTCTCCCCCCTCTCTCTCACACTCTCTCTCTCCCTCTTTCTCCCTTCCCCTTCTCCCCTCACTTCTCTCTCTGTCTTCTCTCTCTCTATCTCTATTTCTCTCTGTCTCTCCCTCTGTCTCTGTCTCTCTGTCTCTGTCTCTCTCTGTCTCTCTCTATCTGTCTGTCTGTCTCTCTCTTCTCCCTGTTTCCCTCCTTCCTCCACAGCTTGAGTTGGGAAGCTACAAATGATAAATTGATCTTTCTTCAGTCTCCATCCAACCTGCCAAACACCCTGGAAGTCATTACATTATATGGAATGAAGATTGCAAAATTATGGTGGTAGGTACTTGATTTCAGCCATTTATCAGCCCCATCCATCTCTTCCTTGCCAGGTTTTATAAAGACCTGATGACATCAGAGGAATAAGGTTTTGATTTCTGGGCCTGTGAGAGGCCTTATGGTAGATGCTGGAGAAACAGAATCAAAGGACTTGGTCATTGCCCTCCATGTAGATGAATGAGTGAGAAGTGATGGAGACAGGTCATCAATATAAAAAATAAAGATTGATAGCACCTAGCATGCAAGTTCCAAATGCAGATCAAAAGGGCCAGAGACTAGAGATCACTGTGAGCTGAGGTAGGAATGGAAGGTTTCACAGAGGAGGTAAGGCTTGGTCTAAGCCTTGGAAAAGGGGTAGCAGCAAGGATAGCATTTCATGTTGGGGAATTTGTATGAACAAGAATACAGAGGAGGGCAAATGAAAGGGAAGTTCAAGTGGCAATGGGTAGATCAGGGATGGAGAACCTGCAGTCTCGAAGCCACATGTGGCCCTTTAGATCCTCAAGTATGGCCCTTTGACCGAACCCAAACTTCACAGGGCAAATTGGATTTCTTCAAAGGACCACATTTGAGGAACTAGAAGGCCACATTGTCCTTGAGGCCACAGGTTCTCCACCCCTGGGATAGACCAATTTGATTGGATCATAAAGTTCATGTTTCAGAATGGTTATAGAGTGGCAAGTTTAGGCCACATTGTGCAGAGCCTTGAATGCTAATCCAGTGCATTTGCAGGGTATGCTGTAGGTGTTTGCCTGTAAGCATCCTATTTTACTGGTGTCATCTGGACAAAGGAATAAGAGATATGCAAAGCCATATTTTAAGATTAATCTGGCAACAAATACAGGATAAATTTAAGATCTTTGATGTAGGGAAGAGTAGAAATTAAGCTATTTTCTAAAAGTGCTCCTTATTTTTAATAAGGTTGAAAAAAAAAACCCCAAGAAATGACTATACTGCTATTTTCCAATTTGGTGTCAGTATTTTCCATTCCTAAGGCAATTAAACTCTTGTTACTCAGTCACTTGATCAAAAATTTCATTGATTTTTACCACCTTAACTCTCTACCTTATGCCACCTCTGTATTTTTGTTTAGATCAGAGAGTTGCCTACCATTTTCCATGTGAGACAGAATTGTCAATCATTTCTGTTTAGATCAAGACAACTGACTTTCTAGTGCCCAATGAGAGAGGAAAATGGCCAAAGCATATGCACCCCAAGACTGAAGTTTCTCCTTGAGACTATCCTGGCTCTATAATGTTATATAAAAATATTACATTGAATACATTTCTTCTCTCCCTGTAAAAGTGTTATAAGCAATAAGCCAGCCATGCAGATAAGCACATGTCCAAATTTCTAGGCCTTCAATTCTCACCATGGATTAATAATGATATAACTAATTTATCATTAATTTTATATGTAACAATACAAAAAAGTATGATTTTGAAGAGGAAGGGAAACTTGAGATGAGCTATTCAAAAATATCATCTTATAAATAAAGAATTTCAGGTCCTGAGATATTCAGCATCTTGCCCAAGAAACAGAAAAGGGCTTCAAACCCAGGTCCCCTGATTCCAAATCCAACTCTATTTCCACTAAACCTAGACACTACCATGTATGTTAGTCTTGGCTTCTCAGTTGGATTCAAATAATTAACATGACTAAAGTTACTAGTAGTAGTAGTCAGTGTTTCTATAGCACTTTATACATATCTCATTTTATCCTCCCAAGAATCCTGGTAGGTATGGGCTTATATTATCTCCATTTTACAGATGAAGGAACTGAGGCATCCAGAAGTCAAATGGCCAAAGCACAAGCCCTAAGACTCAAGTCTTTTGGGACCTGCAAGTCCCATGTGCTCTGTACACTGTGCCACCAAGCTGTTATTTATTTTTACCTTGATCTTCTCTATTTCTTCCCCGATCCTTTCTCTTTGTTGTTGTAGTTTCTCCTTCTCTTCCATTGAATGCGTCTGCCACCACTGATGCCTGTTTTGCTCTCTAAAGCCACCGGCTGTCTTCCTTCCCTTGAAGACTTTGTTCCCTATTTTTAGCAGGCTCTATCACTCTATCATATCTTGAAAGGGGAGTCAGCCTCTCCTCCTTCTGACCATTTCTCTGATCATCTTAAATATCTTCCTGTTATAAAAGAAATTTTCTCATTTTCCCTATTCCTGTGCCTAAATGTTTCAGCTTCTAAGAAATTAATTTCAGCTATTATCATAACATAATCAGAGAGGGTGGTATTTTTCACAATCTTTTTTTTTCTTGCACCTAAATAAACCCTCTCAATTTTCCTGGCCCACTTCCAAGTATGTTCCCGACTCCCAGCATGTGTATCTAAATAAGCATCTTTCAGTCTAAATATTTGGTTTCATGAGTCTTTTGTTGGTTACTTCAAGCCCTCTCACCTTTTATAGAAACACAGCTGAAATCCCCTCCCCATACCATCCTCCTTATTTTATGTAAAAGAAGGTGCTATATATTTAAATGTTTTTTTTATTTCAGACTTTTATAGGGACACATAATAGTTATAAACATGATCTTTTCCCCTCCTCAGTTTAAATCCCTTATCATACATTTTTCTAATTTAAATTTTATTTTTCAAACTTCACCAATATATGTGGTTAAGTCCCACTTCAGGATCCAACCTGAGGCTGCAAGCATTCATTGATTTCCAAGTGTATACAAGATACTGTGTTAGACAATCAAATCAAATCCAAACAAAACACACCACTCCCCTTCCCCGCAAATCTTCACAAACTTTGCCCCTAAAGTACTTACACTCTTCTGGGAAGATACAATATGTTAATCATTCGGTATGTCCTTGATATTTTGAGGAGGAAAAGAATATTAACAACCTGAGAGATCAGGAAATGCTTCCCAGGAGGATTTGGCACATGAATTGAACCTCGAAGGAACCCAAGGATGCTAAGAGTCAGAAGTTAGAAAGGAGTGCATTCTAGGCATGGAGAAAAGCCTATACACAAAGGCATGGAGGTGGAAGATAGAATACCAAGTCCAAGGAGGAACAAGGAAGCCATTGTGACTAGAATATAGAGTAGATGAATGGAAGTATTATGAAATAAGGCTTAAAATATAGCCTGGAGCCAGACTGGAAATGCCAGCCTGAGCAGTACATGTTTTATCCTTGAAGGAACAGGGAAGCATGGAAGATTCTTGAGATGGACAGGAACATGGTCAGACTAATGCTTTCATAAGATTATTTCAGTAGTTATACAGAGGACAAAGACTGGAAGCCTGGAGATTAATGCCATAGTCCTGGTGATATAGCTAATAAAAACAAATATATAGTACCTACTATGTACCAGACAAAGTACTAAGCACTGTTATAGCTCTTTGAATCCTCAAAACAAACCTGCGAAGTAGGTGCTGTTATGATCCTTATTTCATATTTGAGAAAACAGAGAGAAATAGAAGTTAAGTGACTCATCCAGGATTAAGTAGCTAGTAAGTGTCTAAGGCTGGATTTGAACTCAGTTCTTTCTGACTCTGGGCCCTATCGAGGCCACCAGATGCCTCAGTAAGAAGCAGGGCCCACATTTGGACCCAAGTGCTCTGACTCCATACCAATAAAATCACAGATTTAGGACTAGAAGAGACCTCAGAGGCCATCTACTCCAATCTTGTCATTTTTCAAATTAGGAGACTGATGCCCAAGGAAGTTTAATGACTTGCCCAAGGCTTCACAAGTTGTAAATGTCAAGGTGGGATTTGAACTCAGGTTCTCTGACTATAGAAGTTCTTTTTCCCTTGTATCATGTTGCCTTTCATTCAATTTCTTCTTCCTCTCAAGGCTTATGTTATTGCCCTCCTTCTTATCTTCTACCTTCTCTTGGTACCTAGAGTCTTTCAATAGTATTTTACTTGTTTTTTTCCTTCTATTAATTTTGCTGAATTCTCTCTCCCCAATTCATTTCCCCCCCTAGTGAGTGCCAGATGAGACAAGGTAGAAGGATCAGATCTAGGCTGATGGTCATGTGCACGGAGAGGAGAGGATGGATATGAGGGATATTGTAGAGGCAGAGCCTTTGACAAGACTTGGCAACTGATTGGTTATGGGGAATGAGGGAGGAGAGAAATAGAGAATGACACTCAGTCAGCCAACCTGGGTTACTAGAAGGAATGGTGGTACCTTCAATAGAAATAAAGGAGTCTGGAAAGAGGGGAAATGAAGGAGTGGGGGAAATACCGAATAAATTCTGCTTTGGATTTGTTGAGTCTCCGATGCCTTTGGGGCATCCAGTTGGAGATGTCCAACAGGCAATTGTTAATGTGAGACTGGAGCTGACGAGAGATTTAGCACTGTGTATGTAGATTTGGCAGTTATCTGCCTAGAGATGATAATTGAACCCATGGTATCTAAGCTCACCAAGAGAGAAGACAAAGAGAGAAAAGGATTGCTTATTTCCTTTGGTGATCAGTGTGAAGAGCCCCCAAACCAGTACTTCATATGCAATAAATGTCTTTTTCCAGCCTTGTTTGCTGGAAATCTCTATTAGCACATAGCAAGTTACCATGCTAAAATGACATCCTCTTTCTCTTCTCATTTTCTCATCTTGCCTTGTGTGTTTTTTGTTTTGGTGCTTTTTGTTTTGCACAATCACACTTCTCCCTCACCCCACCATATCAGTATGACTTCCATTAGTCCTTCAAAGCTTCCTTCAGATTCTTTCTTCCCCTTCACTTGATCTGTAGCCTGAAGCAGCCCAGAAAGTGGAGAAGACTTTCATGAGATTCTAACACTGTAAGAGGCAGGGCTAGGACTCCAGTCAGGCTCATCTGATACAAAAGCCAGCCACTATTCTTTCTGCTACACTGCACTGACTCTCACTCAACTTCCTCCTCTCAACTTTTATGTTCCTGCTCCCCTTCTAATAGTCCTCTTTTTCCAGGTACCTTGGGTTCTTCTATAGCATCTCATTTGCTTTTCCTGCATTGTCTTTATTGTATGTTATTTCCCCCTCCTGTCCTCTTCCTGGGAGCTCTTAGACCAAGCAGCATCCTCACTCTGCTTTGTTCTGTGAAGACTGGCTTCCATGTGGATTTCTTGCTTCATCTCTTATTCCCCTCTAGTAATTTGATCTCTTCCCTCTTTTTCTCATTCTCTTCTATCCCTCTCCTCCAATAACTGGAAATCAATCACTGCCTTTCCCCTGGCCCATGCTGCCTCTTCAGTCTCTTCCTGAAGAGACTTCTTGCTGTCCTTTCCTTTCCTTAAAACCTGAAGGAATTCTCCCTGAATTCCTTGGGCAGGTGTTCCATTGTGCCTTTTCTACTATCACTCTGGCCCTTCCCTGGAGATAGCTGAACTGTGTCTGCCTTCCTGTTATGAATGCATGCATACTTTGGAGTAGTTTGTTTAGATATGCCCTTTTCCCTCTAAAGGGTTAAATATGACTCTCTCTCTCTCTCTCTCTCTCTCTCTCTCTCTCTCTCTCTCTCTCTCTCTGTCTCCTTTCCTCCCTCCCTTCCTATCTTCCTCTCTCTTTCTCTCTTACCCCCATCCTTTTGCCGGAATCACTGGAGCATCTTTGTTCTATACACCTTAAACACTTTTCTGATGGTATATTGTTCTCAAATGATTTATTGAATCACATCTATAACAAGTCTTTGGCTGTCTCTTGAATAGTGATAATCTTTGTCCTTAGCTGAAAAACCCTTAGTATGGTAGTTAACCCTGTCCTCACCTTGACATACAGTAGTTCTATTTCACACTGGTATCCCTGCATTCAAATGCCAGACCTGTCCACTACTTTTATTAAGATGACATTATATTTTTAACCAGGCCACTTTTATCATTATGACATTATATTTTTAACCAGGCCACATCTTATTTCGTATTTGATGTTTCTTTCCTAAAGGGAATGAATAGACTTGTTAATTGTAACTGGCTAAAAAGATTCACCCCAAAGTTCCTTCAGAAGTCTTGGTTTTCAAGAACTGAGAAAATATACTCCCTCCTTCTTTGCAGTGGTAGAGATTGGGGTGTGGAATTCTACATAGGCTACCACATCATCATTCCTCTCTTGAATATGCTTCTGGCTCTATGGACTTTGTCATTATGACTTAGCTGTCTTCTCACCCTGGGACTATTGGGCCTTCTCACCCTGCAATATCCCTCTACCATACTTCTTCTATTGATGAATTTCTTTTGGGCCTCTATTTTAAGAATGATCCCAGGGAAATCATTCTTCATTCATCTCTGGCCTGTGATTCTAAAGACTGCCATCATATCTTTGCATGGGTACCCTTTCTCTCCCTCTTCTACCTCCCTTTCTTGTGTTATTTTCTCTATTAGATTATAAACTCCTTGAAGGCAGGGACTGTGTTTTTGCTGATATTTCTATCCTAAATGATTAGCCCAATTAGCATACAGTAAGTGCTTAATGTATCATGTGATCTACCTCTTTCTTTGAATTAAAGGATGGCTGGTAGGTGAGGGAAGGAGGTGAAGAATATATTAGAATTAAAGTTGTTGCAAAAACAAAAGATATCAATAAAAATTAATTTTTAAAAACACAAGTCTTGGTTCTCCCACTCCACTGGTACTGTCTCCAAAACAAATTGAATTTCTCTGCTTTTCAGAACGTTTACTTCCTAGGATACAAATGATTGCAAATGATGTCCTTTGGGTTCATCCTAAATGCATCAATAATCAGAGTCCTCAGCATTGCCTCTTACAGGGCAATTCTTCTCATCTTTCATTAGATAAGTCTTCCTTTTCAGTTGTATTTCCACTGTCCTCTTTCCTCATGGAAGCTGTGCAGATTTTCTTTTCTTCTCTTTATATCATAGGATCATAGATCTGTCCTCCCTCACAGAAAAACTAAATAAACCAATTTTCTTTGTTTTTTGCTTTTCTATTCTTTTGCTTTTCTTTTCCGTTTCTTTCATTCAGTCCTAATTCTTTGGTTTCTGTGTGTCTTTCCTCTTCTCTGAAGTTCCCCTTCATATCTGATTGCTGACACTGGTCCTTGTGTCTCCAGCTGATGCCACAGGAACAAATCTGAGTCCAGGATATCCAAATTCTCACTGCTCTGAGGCTCTTCCTGCTGTTTCATCATTGTCTTCTTTCAAGGTTCTGTCTGACATGCCCACAATCCTGTTATTCCCCCATTCCCATACACCAATGTAAAATTGGCCTATTTGAATTCTCCCTAAACTGTTTACGCTTTCCTATCCATCCCAAAAATTTTTTACCACCTTCTGAGACTGTGCCATGCATTCAAGGGATGAGATGTTTTTGACATTCATGATAATCTTGCAAAGTAGGTATATCAGCTTTCAATTCTGTCTATGTAGCTTTGGGCAAGTCACTTAATATCCATGGACCTCCATTTCCTCATCTGTAAAATGAGGGGGTTTGGTCAGCTGGCCTTTGAAGTCCCTTCCATTTCTAAGTCTATGATTTTATGATGCTCTTTTTTTTTTTTTTACCAATGAAAATTAAATTGGGTCAAATGACTTGATCAAGGTCAATCAACTAGTTAATGACTGAGTCAAAAATAGAACCCAATGTTCTTTGACTAATAATCCACTGATCATTCCATTATCCCAAGCTCTACCTAAATCTCCTTTAATTCTTAAAACTGTACTTTGCTGCAGAGTTGTCACTGGCACTGAAAGGGCTATTTTAGCTTGTCCAGAGGGAATTGGGGAGAAGCCACATGACTCTCTCTCTGACTAAGTAATTTGAAGATACCAACTTGGCATGTTTAGTGGCCAAGTTTCTTTTGTGTCAAGCAACCCTCTCCTTTACAAAAGCTTTTGCAATTTAAAAAATCGGACACTATTCCAGCTCTTTATTTCCCTTTTCTCTCATGTCTCATGTTACTTAAATGAGGGGGCTCTATGCTGATTGAACCTTCTATGTTCAGCTGTTTCAACTGATAGCTTGTCTTTCTTCCCATGCTATGAGAGGGCTTTCAGAAGCTTGGACTCAGGGCCTCTTCCCTGGCACTATGGGAGACAATGCTTCTGTTCAGGCAGACACCCAAGGTATAGGATTGCTCTGTGTTTGACCTCGGAGAGCTCAATATCAGAGATTTGTACATCTCTAACCCTCTACAAACCTCTCTCGGTTGTGTACTGTATGCATGTTGTAATATAGCTGTGTGATTTCTTCTCAAAAGCGGGGTGCAATGTTTCCTTTCTTTCTGGTAAGTGGGAGAAAAAAGGAAAGCAAATGAAGAAGGGGAAGAGGGCAGCAGCAGCAGCAGCAGAGTTGTCTTTTACCTTCTACAGGCTAAGATTTTTATCCTTCTCCAAAATGATTGAGAAATATCTTTTTCTTCATTCATTGGAGAGATCTCCTTTTCCAGTGCCTCACTGGAATCTGGAGATGGCTCTGGAACCTCTGAGGCTTCGTAAACAGAGCCCAATCTCTGATACATTCTACAAGCTTGGAGAACAAAATTTTGAACATAGGCCCTGGAAAGCACTATGTGTTTTTCAGTGCCTGGCCTGCCTAAATTTCAAAGAGCGTGGCCCCAGGAGAATTTTTTGACCAGCGCAACTCTTGAAAATGATGTCCTACTGAAGTCAAAGGGGTGTTGTGATTTATTTTAGGTGAGGACGTTTGCTAAAATAATAATAGCTCACATTTATATGACACTTTACAGTTTAGGAATTCTTTACATACTTTATCTGATATGATCCTTAAAACAATAGTGTGAGGTTGGTTCTAATATTATTGTGCTGATATAATTTCCATTTTAAAGATGAGGAACTTTTTTAAGATCAAAGAGGTAGTAAATGCCTAAGATAGGATTCAGACTTAGGTCTTCCTGCCTCCAAGTCCAGTACCCTAAGTATGCCACACTGTTCTAAGTGCAGAACCACAGGGTAGGAAGTCACACAGGACAGTCCATACCTAAAAAAGGTATTAAGAGGCATTTTCTGTAGGGCTCCAGCCTGTTTCTCTAGGCTCATAACATATTATCTCTTACGCAGAAATCGGCCAACTTGCTATTCCTTATATATGAGACTCCATCTTCCATTTTCATGCTTTTGCATGGCTTGTCTCCCATACGTAGACATTTATTGTTCATCATTTTTACTCCTTAAAATGCCTAAGTCTGGTCAAGGCTCAGCTCCATTACCCCTGATAGAAGAGACCTTTCCTGTCTCACCTCATCACTGTTTCCCTTGAACTCATCTGGCATTTGTTTGGTATCTATTTTACTCTGGCCAATCTCTGTATTTGCTGTGTCTCCCTCTTAACTCCTCCTACCCCCTTACTCTGTAGAATATAAGTCCCTTGAATATACAGTTTTATTTTTGACCTCAGATAGTGATCTACACCTAATTTTTTTTAACTTTTTAAATTAATTTTAAACTTAAATACAAAATAAAAAAAATTTCTATCTACACAGCAGAACATGAGAGGATTCAATATAAAACAATAAATTTCCATTTCACAAAAACCTATGTAATTAATCCTACACATTGTTTTCAAAGCAACCCAGCTTTTCTGTGCTCCCTTCCAGGTTTTCTTTTGTTCTCTGCTATGCACTTTTTATGTTTTTCCTCCCTCCCTCATGCATTTTTAATGAATGTTTATTGAATCGAGCTAAAACAAAATCCTTTCTATCATAACTGAAAGAAATTCAGTCAGTCTTTGCTTGGGCTCACCACTGGGGCTGAACCCACTACCCCAGAGGTTGCTCCATTCCACATTTAAGTAGTATTCACTTTAGGTTGTTTTTTCCTTACTTTGAGCCTCTTTGACTCTCTCCTGCCACTCCCACCTTAATTTCCAACCATTTCCAATTAGTTCTGGCCATTAGGATTAAGCAAAATAAGTCTCAATCCTCTTTCCATGGCTACCCTTCAAATACTTGAAGACAGCTAACATGTTCTATTTCTCAGTTCCTTCAAGTGACCCACACGAAGCATGATGTCTTTGACTCATGATCTTGCTACATCTCATTTTCTGGACTTTTCCTGGTCTTCAAAAACTGTCCTCTTCTCCCTTACTTGGATTACTATTTCAAGAAGGGTTTCAACCATGTTTCTCCTCACCCATTGATTGAGTCATTCTACAGACTTTTCCTTACAAGTCACTTTTCCCCAGTGAGTGTCTTCAACCCCACCTGCTTTCTAAATACCCTTTATGTGCCGTCTGCTCCCCCCCATCAGAATGGAAATACCTTGAGGGTAGGGGCTCTCAGTATTTGTATTTGTATAACAGAAAACTAGCATAGTACTTGGCAAATGAGTGTTTACCTATCTATTTCTCTGTCTTATCATATGTTATCATTTAGAGACCCATCATAGTCTGGTTTGGATTTCTCTGGATTCTTTCTAGATTTTCATTTTTATTCCTAAAATATTGTACAATGAACTGAAGAAATGACCCCATATTTGATCTTACCAGAACAGATTTATGGGAAATAATAGCCGATTTATTAATTCATTTAACAAACATTCATTAAGAGCCTACTCTCTACCCAGAACTGCCAGACAACAAAGACAAAAACAAAACCTTCCTAGCCCTCCAGGAATTTATAGCATGCACTCAGATAAGTAAAGAAATAATGTGTACAAAGTTAATGCAAAATTATTTCTTGGGGGTCAGGGAGTCCCCCAACAACGAGGGGAATTGGGATAGCATTCAGATAGGTGTTTGAATTTGGGTTGAACTTTGAAGGAAATCCAGGATTACAGTATAAGGGCTGGAGGGGAAGAGGAAGAACATTCTAAACAATGGGGACAGACTATGCAAAGGCGCAGAGATGGAGATGGAATGTCACGTACATGAAAACTGACCAAATTTTCTAGAACACAGCACGCATGAAGAGAAAGAGCAATGCACAACAAACCTAAAGTGCAAGACAAGAACCAGTTTGTTAAGGGCTATAAATGCCAAAGAGAGTTTATATTTGATCCTAGAGCTAAGAGGAAGCCACTGGAACTTTTCGAGCAGGAGATGGACATGTCAGAATTGTGTTTTATAATATTAGTTTGGCAGCTGAGTAGAGGGTAAGATTGAAGAGGGCTGGATGCAGGAAATAATTACAATTAGGAAATAATAATTCAATAATAATAAATAATAATACAATTAGGAAATTATTGTCATAGTGCAAGAGAGAGGGGATGAAGGCTTAGCCTAGAGTGGTGACTGAAGAAATGGGGAAAAGGGAATGGGTGTGGGAAATGTGGAGGTAGAGTAAATACCATTCAGCAAGCAAATAGATATGAGCATGTTCAGGGCTTGAGAAAGAAGGCATAGTAGATGACCTGAAGTTGTGAATCTGTGAGGCTTTAGCAGAAATATGAATATTATTTTTTAAAAATAATTTTTACCAATTACATGTAAAGACAATTTTAACATATATTTTTTAAAATGTTGAGTTCCAAATTCTCTCCCTCCCTCTCTCTAGTCTCCCCTCCTAGAGATGGTAAGCAATTTGATAGAGGTTATTTATATATGTGTGATCATGAAAAACATATTTCCATATTAGTCATATTGTGAAAAAAGGCAGATAAAAAACATAAAAAAATTGAAAAGTAGCATGCTTTGATCTGTATTCAGACTCCATCAGTTCTTTCTCTGGATGTGAATAACATTTTTCACCATGAGACCTTTGATTGTATTACTGAAAATAGCTGTCATTCACAATTGATCATTGTACAATATTGTTGTTATGGTGTACAATGTTCTCTTTGTTCTGTTCACTTGACTTTGCATCAGTTCATGTAAGTCTCTGCAGATTTTTTTCTGAAATCATCCTGCTAATCATTTCTTATAGCACAATAATATTCCATTACATTCATATTATACCACTTGTTTAGCCATTCCCCAATTGATGCATATTCCTTAAATTTCCAGTTCTTTGTCACCACTAAAAGAGCTGTTATAAATATTTTTGTACCAATAAGTCCTTTTCCCTTTTTGAAAAATCTCTTTGGGATACAGATTTAGTAGTGGTAATAATGGATCAAGGGATCAGAACAGAACAAATTGCTCTCCAGAATGGTTGGATCAATTCACAATTTCACCAACAGTGTATTAGTGTCCTAATTTTCCCACATCTCCTCCAACATTTATCATATTCCTTTTCAATCATATTAGCCAATCTGACAGTATGAGCTGCTATCTCAGAGCTGTTTTAATTTGCAACCTTCTAATCAATAATGATTTAGAGCATTTTTTCATATGACTATAGATAACTTTTATTTCTTCATCTGGAAACTGCCTGCTCTTATCCTTTGATCATTTATCAACTGAAAAATGACTTGTATTCTTATTTTTTAAAATTAATTTTAAACTTAAATACTAAAACTTAGATACAAAATAAGAAAAGAAAAGAAAAGGCATTGTCATGTGCACAGCAGAACATAAGAGCGGTTTCAAAATATACAGTGATGAATTTCCATTTCAAGAAATTCTATATAATAAATACTATATATTGTGTTTAGAGCTGTCCATCTTTGCTTCCTTGTAAGTTTTGTTTTGTTCTCTGCTGTACACTTTGTACTTTGTTCTTTTCCCATGTAAAAAAAAACTACAGTTAAGCACAGATATACATATAAATGTATGTATATATATACACACACACACAAATATATAAATACATACACACATACATGCATACACTTACCTACACATACATATACTTTGACATGTATACTTTATTAAATGTAGATTACTATAATCATTTACTACTGTGTCCTGTGTACCTAATCTATTTCACCGATCTACCATTCTGTTTCTTAGTCGGTACTAGATTGTTTTGATGATTACTGCTTTTTAATACAGTTTGAGATCTGATATGGCTAGACTAGAAACAGGGATATTAGAAAGAAGAAAGAGGCAGATTTGGGGAAAGATGGTGTTTTAGATATCTTGAGCATGAAGTGACAATGTAGTATTCAGTTGGCAATGTCCAGTGTTGGAGCTAGGGTTGGATATATACACCTGATCATATGTGCGCCTATTGCATTACCAGCACATAGCTTGTGAAAGTATATGGAACTGATAAGAACATAAGAGAAAAGGAAGATAATGGAAGAAGAGAAGAGGACCCAAGAGACCTAAGGTATATTCACATATTTGGGGTTAGTAGTCATGGATGATGATCCAGCAAAGGAGATGTAATGCTAATCATGGCATCATACCTGAGGGCTGCTGCTGTGAATGATTTCAAGGGTCCAATCATATAGTATAATGAACTCTCTATCTATTCAGCAACAAACTAAACATTGTTCAGTAAAGTAAAGCATAACATTCATAACATCCTGAAGTAAAACATATAATTCAATATATATCTTATAACAATAGCAATATCCTTAATCAATACCAAGTGTCCAAGTAAAGTCCTTTATCAAAATATCACACCATCCACCCCTAGGTCACTGTAAAAACAATCTTCTTAATCCACATCAAGTGTCCAAATAAGTCTTTCATCTTTACTCGAGATTGACTTCCAAGTTCCATGGGTCTTCCTCTGTGGGCTAACCACTCCCGACTCTTGCCTGGATTAACATGTAGGCAGCTCTCTTCTCCTGCTCCATGTCTCAGCTCATGAGGACTACTCCACTCTGCAGCTTCTGCCTCTGGTAAAACAAAGCTCAGCAGGGCGACAACAATACTGACACACACTACCAGCACCATCATCTCAATTCACTCATAAAGACCAACAGACAGGGCTTCTATCTGAGAAATTAACACAGATCAACAGACAGGGCTTCTTCTGAGAAATCAACCCAGATCAATAGACAAGTCTTCCTCTTGGTTCTCAGAGGTTTTCCTCTCATCTTTCTGCTTCTCAATGCTGGCTCACCACTTCAACGCTGGCTGTCTTCATGCCTGCTTCTCTCAGCTCTGGCTCTCTCTTTATATATAGTTCTACTGAGAATCTAATTGGCTAGAGTCCACATGTATCTGATTGGTTAGAGCCCATTTGCACATGTCTGATTGGTTAAAGCTTTTTCCTCTATCTATCTATCTATCTATCTATCTATCTATCTATCTATCTATCTATCTATCTATCTATCTATCCTGTTTCTAGTCAAAGACTCTTATTTGATTCAATCACAGGCAACATTCAATCAGAGGCACTTGATTGACTAAAACAAAAACAGCAAAAAATCCTACTTTGCTTGCCATTACAGGAGACTGAGAAGAAATTTCCAGACAGGTATGCAAGGAGGGATCAATGTCATTAAAAGACTGGAAGGAGTGAGTATCCAGAAGAAGGAGGTGGTCATTGGTGTCAAATGCTATAGTGAGTTCAAGAAAAAAGAGGACTGAAAAAAGGATGTAGCAATTAAGAAATCACTGATAATCTTTTAGGTAGCATTTTCAATTGATTGATAAATCTGAGAGCTAAATTGAAACAGGCTGGGAAGTGAAATAGAAGAAAGTGAACACACAGTGTTTCCTGTGAGTTTTTCTGTGAAACATAAGAGATAAATAGGAAGATAGCTTAAAGGATAGTAGAATCCAATAAGGTTTTTGTTTTTGTTTTTGAATTTAAAGAATGGGGAGATCTGAGAATGCTTATAGAAGGAATCAATACATAGGGAGAAAGTTTTAAAAAGAATAGAGAAGAGAGAGGATGATTGCAAGACCAGTCTACTGAAGGAAAAAAGATGGAATGGGATCAAGGGTACAAATAGAGGGGTTGGCTTTGACTACCTTTTCATTAGAGACTAGAGCAAAGGAGAAGAGAATAGGTGATATTAAGTTGCTTTGAGATCAGGAGAAAAGAGGGAGTTTATAACTGATGGTCTTAATGTTCTCAGTCAGGCATCAAGTAGTATCTCCTCATGAGAGGGGAAAGAGAGGAATGTGGAAAGCTTAAGGAAAGAAAAAACAGTTTGTAACTCTTTGTGGAGAGTGCAATAGAGAGTCATTTTGGAAAGAGTAAGATTAGGCCCAGTTGAAATTAGATATTATAAACTTGTAGTGAAACCAGTTAACATGACCACATGACTTTCTCTAACATACCTGTATACTGTGTCTTACTAAATTTAACCAAGATTGCTTCAGTTTTTGACCACTATATCATGTAATGAGCTCACATTGAGCTCTTTCAGGTAAACTGCTACCTACTTATTCCTCCTCTATGTTACATAAGAATAGTAGCTCTTAAAAAAAAATTAATTTAGTTTGGCATGACGTTCTCAATGAAGCCATATTGTGCTCACTGCTTTCTTTTTCCAGATATTTACAGACCATCTCTTTAGTGATGCATTCTAGAATTTTGCCAGGAATTAAATTTAAATTCTCAACCTTTACAGATGGTAAACACTTTCCTCTTCCCTTTTTTGAAAACTAGGATGACATTTACCTTTCTACAATGTCATGGTCCTTCTCCCAGGCTCCACAATTTTCTCAGATTCACTGGCAGTGGCTCAACAATTAAATCCTCCAATTCTTTTAGTGCCCTGTGATGTAGTTCATCTGCATCGGATACCTTGAACTTCTCAAGAACAGCTAGTTATTTTCTTATTTATGTTGGTTTTCAATTCCCCATTAGTCATTTTTGCTCTACTCTTTCCAGGTCAAAGATCCATCTCTCTGGCAAAGAAAATGAGAGCAAACCAAGAGATGAATAGGTTTGTCTATTCTCCATCATCCCTGATGGAATCAAATCAAATAATATTTGAAAAGTACTTAGTACAGTACCTGGCACATAATAGGAGTTTATTAAATGATTATTCCCCATTCCTCTCTTTCTTTTAACCTTCTATTTTATTCAACATAGCTAAAAGTGATCCTTTTGGTTCTCCTTAGCTTTCCTTACAAGCTTCACCACATTCTAGGTTTTAATGCTCTAAAACACTATTGTTACATGACCTTGCGATATTCTAGTGTCCATACTCTCTCTATATAGGGGTGGGGAACCTGCAATCTTGAGGCCACATGTGACCTTTTTACTGAGTCTAAATTTTACAGAACAGGTTATTAAGGGGATTTGTTCCGTGAAGTTTGGATTCAGTCAAAGGGCCACACTTGAGAACCTAAAAGGTTACATGTGACCTTGAGGCTGCAGGTTCCCCACCTCTGCACCTATAACTTACTCTTACTTATATCATTTGCATATAGGAATAGGACATAAGGACTGGACCTGTGATTTCTTTCATATAGGGAACTACTAGATGCTAGTTACTACTTCCCTTTACCACTGAATGTTTGACAACTTAATTTGTCATTTTAGAAAGTGAGGATAGGTGATTTATCCTAGTGTAACAGCAAATACCCTGACACATCCAGTATGGTTGACTAACACAAGTTCTTATATCGACTTTTGTAAAAGGAAAGCAACTTTTGAGGGGTCAACAATCTTCTTTAATCACATATAACAACAGGGAAAATATAAACAGAGAAATAAAGACCAACAGACAAGGCTTCTAACTGTCTGACCATAAGCAATACATACATCACAGATCAATAGACAGATGCAAATGTCTGACCATTATATACATACTTAGTTACCAGAGAGAGAAGCACTAACATCAAGGGGGAGGTTCCTTAACATCTACCTAGAGTCTCATCTGGCACATGAACCTTCTTGCAAAGAGTAAGTTTCCACACAAAACTTCACTTTAGAGTACACACACACACACACACACACACACACACACACACACACACATGCACTTTTTAGAGCCTGAGGGCATCACTACCCTCCTGACTCTGTGCCTCATTAGCAATTTACACAATTAACAAAAGGTGTGGGCCTTCCTACAAAACCAACCTCCCTTATTCAAACTTCCCTTTTTTGGATTCCTCCTGAGGCTTTTCAATGGGCGGAGAATATCTTTGCCTTCCTACAAAACAAGCCTCCCCAATCAAGCAACTCTCATTAACATGACACCTGGTCATACATATCCTCAAAAATCTGCATAAAATGCACAAAACATAGGTAAAACACATGATGAGGTAAAGATTTTAAGGCACAAAAGACAAATTTTACTTCACAATTGTCACTGAAACTTTATGGCATGAGATCCATGCATGAAATATAATGCTCAAAAAGTCTACCTTATCTTTTTTAAAATTTGCCTTTAGTTTTCAACGGACAGTTCCATAAGAATTTGAGTTCCAAATTTTCTCCCCATTTCTCCCCTCCACCCACCCCAAGACAGTGGGCATTCTGATTACCACTTTTCCCAATCTGCCCTCCCTTCTATCACACCCCTCCCTTCTCTGGTCCTCATCCCCTCTATTTTCTTGTAGGGCAAGATAGATTTCTATACCCTATTGCCTGTATATCTTATTTCCCAGTTGCATGTAAAAATAATTTTTGACACTCTTCTTTAACCTTGGAGTTCCAACTATTGTCCCTTCCTCACTCTCCACCCATCCCCACTGAGAAGGCAAACAATTCAATACAGGTTACACCCATGTAGTCATGCAAAACACCTCCATAACACTCATATTGTGAAAGACTAATTATATTTCCCTCTATTCTGCTCCCCATTTATTCTATTCACTCTTTTGATGCTATCCCTTCTCAAAAGTGTTTATTTCTAATTACCCTCTCCTCCCATTTGCCCTGCTTTCTATCATCCCCCTACCTGCTGCTTATCTGCTTCCTCCCTACTTTCCTGTAGTGCAAGATAGATTTTCATTCCACATTGAGTGTGCATATTATTCCCTCCTTAAGCCAAATGCAATGAGAGTAAAATTCACTCTTTCCCTCTCACCTCTCCTCTCTTCCCCTCCATTGAAAAAGCTTTTTCTTGTCTCTTTTATGTGAGAGATAATTTACCCCATTCTTTTTCTCCCTTTCATATTCTCTCAATATATTCCTCTCTCACCCCTTAATTTTACTTTTTTAGATATCATCTCTTCATATTCAACTCACTCTGTGCCCTCTGTTTATATATCTATATATCTATATTTATTTCCATATCTATATCTATATATGTCTATGATGCCTCCAACTACCCTAATACTGAGAAAAGTCTCAAGAGTTACAAATATGATCTTTCTATGTAGCAATGTAAACAGTTCAACTTTAGTAAGTCCCTTGTGATTTTTCTTTCCTGTTTACCTTTTCATGCTTCTCTTGATTCTTGTGTTTGAAAGTCAAATTTTCTATTCAGCTCTGGTCGTTCCAACAAGTATGCTTGAAAGTCCTCCATTTCACTGAATGAACATTTTCCCCCCTGAAGTATTATACTCAGTTTTTCTGACTAAGTGATTCTTGGTTTTAATCCAGGCTCCTTTGACCTCTGGAATATCATATTCCAAGCCCTGCCATCCCTTAAAGCTGCTAGATCTTGTGTTATCCTGATTGTATTTCCATAATACATGAATTGTTTCTTTCTGTCTGCTTGCAATATTTTCTCTTGACCTGGGAGTTCTGGAATTTGACTACAATATTCCTAGGAGTTTTGCATTTGGAATATCTCTCAGGACGGGATCAATGGATTCTTTCTTTGTTTTACTTTCTGATTCTAGAATATCAGGGCAGTTTTCCTTGATAATTTCTTGAAGGATAATGTCTAGGCTTTTTTTGATCATGGCTTTCAGGTAGTCCAATAATTTTAAAATGGTCTCTCCTGTATCTATTTTCCAGGTCAGTTGTTTTTCCAATGAGATATTTCACATTGTCTGCTATTTATTCATTCTTTTGACTTTGTTTTACAGTTTCTTGATTTTTCATAAAGTCATTAGCTTCTATCTGTTCCATTCCAATCTGTAAGGAATTATTTTCTTCAGTGAGGTTTTGGACCTCCTTTCCCATCTGACCAATTCTGCGTTCTTCTCCTCATTGGCTTTTTTGGATCTCTTTTGCCATTTGGGTTTGTCTATTTTTTAAAATGTTATTTTCTTCAGCATTTTTTTTGGGTCTCTAAAGCAAGCAGTTGACTTATTTTTTATGATTTTATTGCACTGTTCTCATTTTTCTTCCCACTTTTTCCCCTACTTCTCTTACTTGATTTTCAACATCATTTCTGGGTTCTTCCATGGCCTGAGACCAATTAATATTTTCTTGGAGGCTTTGGATGGAGAAGCTTTGACTACGTTGTCTCCTGTTTGTATACTTTGGTCTTCTTTGTCACCAAAGTAAGATGCTATAGCTGATTCTTTTTCTGGTTTTTGCTGATTTCCCTAGTCATTTAGTTGACTTTTGAGCACTTTGCAAAGGTAGTTCTCTTCTTCCAGTGGTTGGGGGGATATACTGTCAGCTCCTTGATTTCCCTCACAGTCTTTGGACCCAGAGATACAGAAACAGCAGCTGCTGCTGCCCCTGTCTCTACTGCTGCTGCTGCTACTGCTGCTTTGGCTGCAGCAGGCTCTTCCATCCCTCCTGGCACCCTGAGACTGGGGCCAGATCACTCTCCTCTCTCTTACAGGCACCACGGGGTTTTTCCACTGCCCTCTCAATTTGTCCTCAGTGTTTTAGGGTTGGGAAATCTGGAAACCACCACAGGTGCCCAAGGTTCAGTCCCCTCAAGGCCTACTCAGGTCCCATCTGTGCTTGGCATGGCCCACACTGGACTGAACTCTGCTCCCAGCATGGCTTAATAGACACTTCCCAGCAACCTTCCAGGTTGCCTTGGGCAGGAGATTTGCTTTACTCCATCATTTTGTCAGTTCTGCTACTCCAGAATTTGTTTAGAGTCATTTTTAACATTTATTTGGCTGTGTTTGTGGGAAGAGTGCTAGCAAGTCAGTGCTGTTACTCTGCCATCTTGGTTCTGCCCCTAAGTCTACCTTATCTTAAAGGAATAGAATAGATAAAAGAGTAGAAATTCAGAGTGGCATTACATCTGAAGAAGATACGCCCATGTGAGAAAATCCAATATTAAATGGAGAAGTTGGAGACTGATAGAGAATATTTAGGTAAAGATATAAGTAGAAGTGATATTGCAATCAGAACAGAAAGAGGAAGTAAACAAGGAATTCAGAAAAGTCATCTTAAGCCTGGAAGATATAGCAGTGATGGGTTATTTGATTTACCTGGAGACTGTTAGAGCTCTCTTTATGCACAAAGAAGAGTAGCTAATAATCTTTCAACTTGGCCTAATAATAACTTCACCCTTCAAAAGGTAGAGAGACCATTCTTTTAGATCTGATTCTTAACAAGAAGGACCAGTTTGCTGGTGTGAAAATGAACACCATGGCATAAAGGATGACTCCATCAGATCTGTGGCAGTGGAAAGGAAAGTTGGACATTATCTGACAAGCACCTTAGATTTTAAGAAATCAGATTTCAGAAGATTCAGAAAAAGAATAAATTGGAATAATGACAAAAGTTCTACAGATGAAACTCTCAAGAATGAAATTCTGAGGATACAAAAGAAGATGATTTCAATGATGAGAAAAGGGGTGAGTTGACTCAGGAGACCAATGTAAATGCATGAGTCTCTTTCCTTCTTTGTGATTCATCAACAAACTTAGATTTCTTTTAAAAACTCTTTATACAGAAGGAGAAGCAGTGTGATATATGAGATAAAAGACATTATCTACAAATAGGGGTAATATTTTCTCCCTTTTAGTGATATTCTTGTAGTTTTTTTTCTCATTTCTAATTGCTATTGAAAGCATTTTTAGAATTATGCAAATAATGGTGGGTAGAGAAGGTGCACTTGCTTTACCTCTGCATTGGCTGGAAAAGTTTCTAGTGTTTCTTATTGCAAATATCTCTGGTTTTTTGTTTGAGACATATGGTTTTTATTATAATAGTGGTTAACTTTTTGCCTTGTGATTTTAGGTGTATTAGCCAAAAGACTGTACTGTTTTTATCAAAGTTGTTTGCAAACATATTATTCTGTAATTAAAAAATATGGTTAATTATGTTTATTGCTTTTGCAATGTTGATTGATACTTGTATCCCTGATATCAGTCTAGCTTGGCCATGATGGAAAAATATATCTTTATCTATCCATCCAGCTTCTTTTTAAAGCTAGTATGTCATATAATTTTTTTGCATTAATATTAATTTAGTGACAGATACATGATTCATTTTCTTTACTTTATTTCTCCCTGATTTAGATATTAGAATCATATTTGTTCCTTAAAGGAGTTAGAGTATTTTCTGTTTCAGTTGTTGAGACTCAATTTATGTAGTTTAGCTATTAAATAAATGATTTTTAAGCATTTGATACAATTCGTCTGTGAAACCATTTAGATCAGGATAATTTTTTTTCCTAGTTTATTGTTTTAAAACAAATTGTTAAATTTCACTTTCTAAGATTGATTCCAGGAAAATACAATAGTACTAGCCTTTGTTGGATATACTCCATCTTTGGTTAGGCACATGTAATTCTTACAAGTCATGACTGAAAAATCCAATTCCATTCTTTGAAACCTTCTTCATTTGCTATTTATATCTTTCTATTCAAAGTTCTCCTCTTTTATCGGTAGCAGAGAAGAAACTACCACTTGTATCCTTAAGGTATTCATTTTCTTTTCTAAGACTGTGTGAACCTTAAAAATAGTTCTAGATTCCTTCTGGTAATATCATTGGTACCCATGTTAATCCCCAGAAGTAGGCAGTAGTCATTAAGTTTGACAAGTCCTTGTCACATAAGTCTTTATCAACTCTGAGCTACTGCAAAAATCTCTTATTTGGTCTCCCTGCTTCAATTCTAATACCATCCCAATCCATCTTTTACTTAGTCACCAAAGTACTTTTCCTAAAGTGCAGGTCTGACCATGTCCTTCAATAAATTTCAGCAGCATCTTTTAGGATAAAAATTAAATATGAACTCCTTTGTCTGACATTTAAAGACTTTTTCAGTCTTGCCTCTTCCTACCTTTCCAGTTTTATTATTCATTATTCCTTTGTATGTTTTCTCTTTATTCCAGCCTGTGTATTATCTCTCCATTCCAGGCCTACTTGTGCCTCCTCACTTATAAACCTCCCTCTCATCTCTGTAAGCAGGAAGGTGGTGCAGTGGATAGAAGATTCACCTTTCTGAGTTCAGATCTGGCCTCAGATACTTACTAGATGTGTGACCTTAGGCAATTCACTTCATCCTGTTTGCGTCAGTTTCCTCATCTGTACAATGAGCTAGAGAAGGAAATGGCAAACCACCCCAGTCTCTTTGCCAAGAACACCCCAAATGGGGTCATGAAGAGTTGGACACTACTGGAAAAATGACTCATCAACTCATTTCTGTACCTTTGCATTGACTGTCTCCCACGCCTGAATGCAATGCCTCCTCCCCTTCACCTGCTATAATCCCTAGTTTCATTGAGCATGCTTAACTATCTAGATGCTGTTTTCCCCTTACAGGTTCCTTGGGGGTAGGGACTTTTTCACTTTTGCCTTTATATCATAGTGCCGCATAGTGCCTGGAACATAGTATTTAATAACTGCTTGCTTATTAATTGATTGATTAATGTTCCAGGAAGACAGAAGACCTCTGTACTGTGGTCAGAGGGGCAGTTTTTTTGATTACCCTCACTAAGGAGTTAACTACCAGTGACCATTACACATCTCTTCTTGTCTTACTGCATGGTGTCTCTCTTGATGGCTCCTACAGTTTCGTTTTTTCTTTCCTTGGAGGAAAAAAAAGCTACTTTCATCTAGTAACTGAGGGAGCTTGGGGGATGTTACTGACATCTTTCCATATGAACCTGAAGATTACATCAAAGTGGTGACCAGTTCTGCTTTGTCTTTACTAGAGATGGAATAAGAAGAGAAGGACTGGAGATGCTTATAAATAGTGGGTCTCAGAGTCTAAGGAAAGAAGGTCAGCTGTAAGATATGTTATAGAGGAATCTAGAATCTGCTGATAGGTCAAAATGGTCTTTTCCAGTACATTAACAGGAACCCCATGCATCTCAGTGACACTCATACATGAGAAATATATATGTATATATACATATGTGTGTATGATATAAGTATAATATTTTGCATTGGGACAAAAGTTCCAAATCCAAGGTATTTGAGCTGTTGTCAGTTTTGTGGCATTTGCAGGAAGGTGTTTGTTGGGTACTGATTGACTAATTTCTCCCATAATCTGGGAATTTAATTTAACATAATGTCAGTGCAGCCATTCTCTGGGTCTAGGACAATTACTGATGACAGCCCATTTCTGGTGTTAATGGAACAAATAATGATTCTGTAAATTTTTAGAGCAGATGGACAGTTATTTCTGGTTGTATAAAGTGGATACTTAAGAGTGAAATCATTTTGTCTTAACTGGGGGAATTTTGCACATGACATAGTGAAAGTCAGTCCTGCAGAGGACAGCAGTTAGCTTGTCATTGACTATGCAGTTTAACGATGCACCAAATTATGATTTCTTTTGGTTTTGCTCCATGATAAATGTCATATCAATCAAAACGATGCCTGGGGATTTCATGAATGGTTAGGAGGAATCACCGCAGCAGTGAAGCCTCAAGAAAAGATAGAAATGGTCAAGGGTGTTTGCCCTTTCCTGCCTCTTCTCTCTCCCCTATCTGTGGACACCCTTCCCCCACTATTCTCCACCCCCATCAGCCATACAGACAGAACTGCCTTGGATTCCATCACCTCAGGACCTTTTCTGTTTGATTGCTAAGGTGATCATCTGACAAATTAACTCATGTTACTGTTTAATAGGGGGGAAAACCAAACCTCTAGTCTTCTTTTGCCTTCTAAAGACAATATTCCCATCTTGATGCCTCTAAGGTAGAGATATCAGACTATAAGAAGAGGGGACAGCTTTTCAGTCACCCACTGGAGGAGACAGTTTCAGAAAGGGCAGCCTTCTAGCATTTCTTGGACCACATTTTATAGGTGGGAATTTACATTGCTTATGTATAAGACTAGGCATTTTGTCAAAAATTTCGAGGAATAAACATTCACAAAATGATGCATTTTTTCCTTTTCCTAGAGACTGAATTCCCAATTCTCAAATTACATAATATTAGAGTTATAAGGGATCTTAGACATCAAGTTTTCTTTGTTTTATAGATAGGGAGAGTGAAGCCTAAAAAAAATAAGATCCTAGACTCCCTAGAAGTAGGAATGAAACTGTTTTCCATCTCCTAGCCCAGAACTGTTTACATAGGATGCTGCCTTTTTAGACTCAGTTAACATGAAGTTGGCACCTTTATTTGTGTATTTAATTCATTTATTTAATCTTATTTATTTATTTTGTTGCTTTATTTATTTAGTTAGTTTTAATTATTTATTTTTTTAGAGTATTTTAGGAAAAAATATAATGAAAATTTAATTCAGCTGCATGTAACACAAGCTGAATAACTGCTATGTGCAAGGCACTATGAAGGATACAATGCTTATGGTTGCTGCCCTCAGGGAGCTAACAGTCTGGTGATGGGTGCATTGAGTACATACAAAGCATTGTAACATACAAGAATATGAGCCTGTACTAAGAAGGGTACAAAGCCCACAGGAAGACAGATCATTTCTCCTTGGTGGGGCCTGGAGGGAAGCTTCATGGAGGTGTTGAAGGATGGGTGCAAATTCAGTAGGCCTTTCTGAGGGAAAAGAAAAGGATATACACCCCACGTAGAGGGAACAATGAGAATGAAACCACGGAAAGGAGAAAATGTATGAGTGTTCGAAGCAGAGCAAGTCTCATTTGACTATGGTATATCATATGTTGGGGCAGCTAGGTGGTGCAGTGGATAGAGTGCTGGGCCTAGAGTCAGGACAGCTTGTCTTTGTGAGTTCAAATCTAACTTCAGAGGCTTTCTAGCTGTGTGACCCTGGACAAGTCACTTAACTCTGCCTCAGTTCATCACATGTAAAATGAGCTGCAGAAGGAAATGCCAAGTCACTACAGTATCTTTGCTTGGAGAAACCCAAATGGGGTCATGAAGAGTTGGACATGACTGAACAACAATATTGTATGTACAGAGGGACAGGGATTGGATCAGTGATTTCATTAATATAGGGAATTAGGAATCTAGGAAAATCCCTCTACCAAGGCAGGTCAGCCCCTTCTTTACAACTTATAGTCTTGGAGAGTTATCCACATCATTAAAAGGTTGAGTGATTTGCTCAGATTCACATGGCCAGCACATGTTAGACTCATACCTTGCTGATTCTAATTCCCTAGTCCTTACACTTTGCTGCTAGAAATGGATCTGTAAAGAGACGTTTGAGCCCAAATTTGAGGGTCCTTTAGTGCTCGGGTAAGGAGTATGTATAGTATAGTGTAGATAATAGAGAGTCAAGGAAAGTTTTTTAAGCAAGGCAGTCATGAGTTAGTTCTGTGAGTGAGAAAGATTATGTGGGAAACTATGTGAAAGATGTGAGAAGAGAAGTAGCAGGCCTCGCTGGGAGGGTACAATAAATAATAGTTTAGTTGAGTGTTAGGAGACCCTGAGCAAAAATGGTGGTCGTGGGGATGCCCAAGAGAGGATGAATGTGAGACACACGCTCAAATTATAATGTTTAATAGTAAGCTCATTTCCAAGGTCAAAAAAGCAGAAAACATAGAGAGACGGAATAACTTTA
The DNA here is from genome assembly GCF_028372415.1 of Notamacropus eugenii. Classification (NCBI taxonomy): domain Eukaryota; kingdom Metazoa; phylum Chordata; class Mammalia; order Diprotodontia; family Macropodidae; genus Notamacropus; species Notamacropus eugenii. Next base: position 468,020,276 of record NC_092872.1, on the reverse strand, counting down.
AAAGCAGGGGATCTTGACTGATTTCATTTGGATATGCTTGATGAGTTAACTCAGGGATAATGACGAGACCTTCTCAGGCTAGTAGAGGAATTATGTTTTCCACATCTTTAACTTTAAAGATGGGTCTGGTTATATAGTGGTTGTGTCACTAAATATAAACTTCTGAATACTGAGCACTATAGTCTCCTTCCCTTCTGGGAGAACCCAAAGGAAAATTGGTGGTTCAAAGACCCCTTTTGTAAAGGGGACTGAAACAAGACTATGTTAATAATGTGGAGGGGAGAATTTTCTCAAAAAAAAAAAAAAGAAAAGCCATGAATATTTCTCCCTTCCTAGAAAGACTCACAGGGGAATGGAATAGACCTTAGTGACCAAAGCATCATATTTGCCAGACTTATAACTAGATGGGATCCTAGAGGTCAAGAAGTCAACTTCCTCATTTTACAGATGTGGAAACTAAGTCACAGAAAAGATGAAGGGCTTGCCCAGGGTCACAGAGCTAGTAAGTATCTCAGACAGTATCTGAATTCAGTTATCTAGTCTCACTCTTTGGTTTTCTAGGCAAGGAAATGGAAGATTGAAAAGTTATAGGATCAAAAAGAGAGAGCTAGAGGGGACCTTGTAGACCCAATATGGCTTTTCTAAGCTTAGCATCCTAATGTGGGATAGGACTAGGGATTGAACTGGAGTCTTCATATTCTCCCCCCTTCCTTCATGTCACCTTCTTTGCCACCTTTGTGTATGATTCTAAATTGGTCAAGTCAACAGGCATTTATTAAGCACCTACTGTGTGCTCTGGGGATACAAAGAAAGGTGATTACCAAAAAAAAAAAAGAGACAAAACCAAATCAGAACCAAAATAATCCCTGCTCTCAAGGAGCTCACAGTCTAATGAGGGAAACCTGTCATTAATATTGTGTTTTCTGTGCAGTATGAAGAATTTCATTTTAAACGCAAATAACTTGCAAAGCTCTATATCTTTCTGAGAGTTTCTAAATTGTGTTTTGACCCCTGAGGTCCCTTTGAATTCTAAAGCTTGGATCCAATGATCCTATTGTAGAGTCTGTCGTAGAGACAATGCCCTGATTAAGATATGATGAAAATTTTACAAAGGTCTGCCAGCTGCTTGTTTCCTTGCACTAGGGCATCCTGCTGATACAAGTCCTAGTGTGTGAAATTTCTGATCAGAATCTCTTGAAAACAGGTGCATAGATTCACTTTATTTCCCTGCATTTCATATCCAGCTGGCCTCAGATACTGGCACTTTTTGGATGAGTTGTGTCATCTGTTCAGCCAGGTAAACTTTTTCTTCAGGTGCTGTTAGTCATATAGAAATGTGTTTGGATTCAAGAGAACACATGTCTGGGCAGAGAACTAATGGTTGCTCAACTTGCTGAGAGGCTGGTACCTTATTGTAGTGGTCAAAATGCCTTCCAACATCACTCTGTAGGAATGGAATAATCCCAACTTTGGACGCCCAAGGATAAAATGCCAGGTAGTTGCTGGCCTATGCTAGCTATATTTCTCTTCTCTCTGAATTTCAGAGCAGGGCTAAAAAATGGCTTTGTTTGCTCTTGATCCAACCCACCCTGGACTAGCCACCTTTCAACCTAACTTTTGCTCTAAGTCAGCCTATGAACTGAGCTACAAAGGAACTTACCCATCCTGATTCATACTTGAGGTCTTTACTTTACCTCTATAGGGAAAACACATCCTGGACTGTCTTCCTTATTTCCTACAGTCTTCTTAGGCCTAAGGGAAAGAATTGGAACCAGGTTTGAAGTTTACAGTCAAATTTTTATTTTGTAGTATAATGGAACGTGGCTCCTCAGGAAGGCTTGGCTTTTCTCATTGGCTGGTTTTGGAATTTATACAGGGTGTTCCAAAAGTCTTAGTGTAACTTTAATAGTTTATAACTATACTAAGACTTTTGGGACACCCTTTATTTTCCATTTGTTTTTCTAAATGTCAGCCTCTAAGATGAAAAATGAATGACAGAATAGAAAAAAAAGGTGATGTGAGAAAACAGTAGAGGTTCCCCCTTGATGTATGTTTTAGAATGAGTAATCATAATGTGTCTTTATCAGATCAGAGAGTACAGAACACCAGATCTAGCTCAGAACAATTCCAGAGATAAAACACAAAATGTTAGAGTTGGGAGGGACTTAAATATCACATGTAATATTGTGACATATGTGCCAATGGTCTCTTTATACAGATGAGGAAACTGAGATTCAGATGAGTTAAATTACTTTCTCTAAGTCACATGGAACATTTTGGGTTTTCTTTTAAAGAAATTTTATGGAGATATTTTTTCTGACACATCACCTTTATTCCCCAATATATACCTTCCCCTTTGGAGACCCATTTCTTACCCAATAAATGCAAAAAGGAAAGGATGAAAGGAAAGCATATACACATACCAGTTTTGCAAAATTAGCCAATGCATAAACCTTTTCTGACAATATAAACATCATGGAAGGTGTTCCAAAAGTCTTAGCACAATCTTGAGCTATTAAGCCTAAAATTTCCAGAAAAACAGCCCATCCCCAAATAAAACAACCCCCCCCCCCTTTCCCAGGAATCTGGGCCATTGGAATATCAGCTTTTGCGTTAGGAAGGGGACAGAATAGCAGCCTCTGTATAACTCCAAGCATCTCAGCTACCCCAGGGAGAGGGTAGCCCTTGTCAGGGTTGCAGGCCACATACCTGAGGCTCAGCAGGTCTTTTCAATATCTGGGATTAAATGAACTGTGAAATATTCGTTTTATTAGAAGAGCCTGGGTTTACTTCTAAGGCTCCTAAATTGCTTCTGCTTAGGGCAGCTGAAACTAAGCAGTGTGGAAAGTGCAGTGTTCAGAGACCAAATAAACAGCCTAAAGAATGCTCAGATCTTGTTATTGTATGAACACTTATTGGGGTCCCTTCTCTTGCCCAAGACATGCAAGTCTGATCATTGGTAATGCAAAGTGAATTTGGCACATGGGTTGGGAGATGTGTGAAATGAGCTGGTGGGAGGGGGTACTTTGCACAGGATACTGTGGAACTAAATAAATTTTGTAGCAAAAAGACTTGACCACAGCCTATGATATTGGAGTCAAGCATATGGGATGGAGACAGTGCAATATGGTCAGGAATCTTAGATGACATGGGCTATACAACATCATCTAGTCTAGTTCTCTCTCTCTCTCTTTTTTTTTACAGATAAGGAAACTGAGACCTGAAGAGGTTAAATGACTTTTCAAGGCTACATAAGTAATAAGTGGCAGAGTTTTGATTCAAATTCATGTTCTCTGACTCCAAACACAGCACACTTTCCAATGTACTAATAAGAATTGAGAATCCTTGATATGGATAAAATATGTGGATGGATGAAAACATTCATATTGTTAAGATGGGAGAATGACATTCTTCAGCTTTTTCTGTTGTGTTCATTACTTTTGATGAACATAGTTTTTGTCTACCAGGAAAGCACAGAGTACCCAAGATTCATGCAGGAAGCCTCCTCTCCAATCCAGAGAAAAAGGATGCTCAAAACACATATCGGGTTTGTTTTGGTGAATTGTTCAGGTCTTGAGAAGTTCAGGTTTGAGAATTTTTAGTCTTTTCTTCTTGAAGAATTTTAGTAGGTATTCTAAATAGTTAACACAAGGACATTTCAAAGCTGGCTGATTTGCATTAGCTTCCCTCTTTTTCCCTCCATTTATTGTCCAATTTGTAAGCTGAAGGCTATGGAGGAAATGGCGTGGGGATGGACAATCAGATGACAACAATTATGCCCATCCACGTAGTTACAAATGGTGGAAAGAAGTCAAAAGAAGCTGCTTGACTTTATTTCCATAGATTTGTGGGCTTTTCTCTTTGTAAAATCTGGAAATTTCTGGGGACATCTGGCTAAATCTATATTTGAAGTGATGGAGTACTATTTCTCCATTGTAGAGCTCATTCTTTATTAAACTTGGGTTATATTTGAAGTGTGTGTCAGAAATTGTATGATTCTGGATCACTACCAACCAACCCTACTTTCACATTTTGTAACTAGAATAAGACCTTATATTAATTAATACTTGTGTCTCTTTTAAAGCAATATAGAGTGAGGTCCTCTTTGAAAAGAACCACATTTCTGTTCAACATGTTCCTGTAGCTTTTTTTGGAGAGCAGAGAAAAGATATTTTGTGATAGAACATAAATTAAGTGTTTCCTTTGGTGGAGCTTGAATAGTATTGCCTGTATCCACCCCACTTGGAGCTAGTTTCCCTCCTTTAAACTGGGAGGGTGTTATCTTTTTGAGCTTTTGAGTCACTTTTCTGATTCAATCATTTGCCCTCTCCAAGGGAACAGAAATGAAAGATAGTACTGTGACTGGAGGTTGAGGATAATTTGGATTTTTAGGAGCAGAAATTAGAAGAGCTCTTTGCTAGAAGTGATATGTAGAGGTTGAGGTTGTGGTGTTATATCCATTTCTTAGACATTGGAAAGAACATCTCCAGGTTGTGCAGTTTTGTATTATATTTAATGTTATTTAATTATTTGATATTATATATAATATTGTAGAAGCTTGCTTCAAGTAAGATTCCCTGATTCTAATAGAAGCTTGTGAAATTTGTAATTTTGATGTTATAAGTAATTTTAGATGTTGTTCAAAAAGAGCACGGTGTGGCAAAAACACTATCTCTGGAGGTGGAAGATGGGTATCCAAATCTTAGCTTTACCATTTTCTACCCCGATGACCTTGGTCAAGACACTCAACCTCTTTGGGCCTCCCTTTGTTCATCTTTAAAATGGAGGTGGGGCAGAAGTTAGCTTAGGTTGTTCCTAAATTCGCTTCCAGGGCAACTAGGTGATACTGAGGCTAGAATGCTGGACCTGAAGTCAGGAATATCTGAGTTCAAATATGACCTCAGACACTTACTAGCTGTGTAGCCCTGGGCAAGTTACTTAACTCTGTCTGCCTCAGTTTCCTCATCTGTAAAATGAGCCAGAGAAGGAAATGACAAACTTTTCTTTCTCAAGAAAACCTGAAATGGGGTTATGAAGAGTCAGAGATGACTGAAATAGTGCAGCAACAACAACAAATTAACTTACAGATCAAAATCTAGTATTCCACAATCCTATGAATTCCCTGTATAGTATCCTTGGTAGATTCAGCCCACTGTTCAAACCCACACAATGAAGGGGAGCCTGCCATCTAACAAAGAAGCCCATTCCATTTTTGAACAGTTCTGGTGGTTAGAAAGTTCTTCTACATACTTAGACAAGACAGCTCCCATCATTCCATGTTCTCCCTCCATATATAAGTCTACTTTTTCTGTATGACTTTCTCTTCAGTATTTGAAGAAACAATTTTTTCTCCATGTGGATATTGCCCTCTCTCCCCAGTACAGATCACAGTACTTGTATAGCAAGTAGATGGTAATGAATGATTGCTATGGGTGCTATATTCATTATTCTGCAGACAAGCTAGCGATGAGCCTCTCTAAACAACCCAGTTAATCCCTTAAACAACAGAATCAGACTTGTACTCAGGACCTTGCCTGCTAGGTAGGGCTCTGCCAAAATCACTTCCATAGAGCATCTCTTCATATATTTGAAAATAAGTGTCATATCATTCCCTTTGCTCTGCCTCATCTTCTCAAGGCTAAGCATTTTTGATTCTTTCAATGGATTCATACTTATAGAAAGAAATTTCTAGATGGCTCACCATCCCTAGTTCCCCTTTCCTAAATGGTTATGATCACCAGAAGTTGGCAAACAATTGTCACTGTCTGAATATGTTAAATCCTTGATTAGGCTTCTCTTAGTTGTTTTTCCATGGGTTGGAAATAAAAGGGAATCAGAATCACTCTATATGCCCACTGCTGAATTTATCTTGGTTGTTTATCCATCTGGGTTCTTCACTGCTCTGAGACTCTCTGAAAGAAAAAAAAAAGATTATTTTGAGAAAGAACTGCCTGTTGACAAGGAGATATTTTTTCTGAACCTACAGGAGTTGGGTCAGCATATACTATAGAAATAAATTGTTTTGAGGTTATTCAGTAAGGGAAGAATAGGAACTTTGATTGCAAAGAGGTACAGAGGAGGGGGATGAGAAATAGGGAAACTGGAAGTAGGAGCTTAGAATAATTGAAGCAAAAAATAATCAGATTAGAATCGAGCTGTTTTAGGGGCCATTAAATTTTCCTCATATGTTTTCTTCAACCCTATTGTTTACTCTACTCCTCCTACTTCTTTCCCTTTCTGGTTCAAAACCCCATTGAAGCAGCTTTTTTTTTTTCTTCTTCCTTAAGTGTATTTTCCTCTAGAATTAAATCTTTTATCTTAACCATGGCTTGTATATCAGTAAATGTTTAGCAGTATGTTAACTGTTATCTTCTGTGTACAAAAGCACAAGATAGTTTGGAATAATTAAATAACAGAGTGTCTCCGGTACACATCGGACGGCTGATAATGCTTTGCATCTACTGAGATAAAAGCTACACATACATTAATCCAAATCAAATTGTCTGATGATAACTTGAAAAAACTATAGCAGTGCTTAATCTAATCCAGAAAATAAGTCGGAATCCTCTTTTTTCCCCCACAAGTGAGAATTATCCCTGGTGTAGGAGCAGATGGAAGTAGAGAACAGTAAAATTCTGCTAACCCATTTTGGATCATACGTGATGTGTTCATTAAGACATGATGGTGAGGGCATGTTTGCCAAAAAGACAACCTGCTCATTATCTTTTCTGACTGGCAAACTGGACCCCAAACAAGCAGCCCTCTCATTACAAAGATCACTTTCTAATCCACTCGGGCAGATAATACAAGTAATGTATGATTAGGATAAAACCTGATTTTACAGGCCTTTGTACTGTAGTGAAGGCAAGGTTAGAATTATGTCCTAGTTAGAAAAATCATTTCTTCATGATTATGACCCCAAATGAGGCCATTAAAATCGGTATTTCTGAAAAATAAAATATTATAATTTTAAAAATTTATATGCTAAAATTGATATTTCCTTAGGGAGGAAGAGTATATCTTTAAAATAATAAAGACTACTTTAAGGAAATGGCAGTTAATAAGGGTATTAAGGAAATCTAAAACCTTCCCCTTAGCCCACCCCCTTCCATCAAATTACACTGGTCATAGAAAAACAGGAAGGTGGAAGTACAGGGTGTCCCTAAAGTCCTATTGCAGTTTTAAGCTTTGATAGCTTAATTATATTTAGCTTGAATATAGTTAAGCTTTGGTAGTTGAAAACTATGCTAGAACTTTGAGGCACCCTGAATATTGTTAAATTTCAAAGATTTCCACTTACAAGGAGGTGTGAACAATTTGGATGAAGCCTGGAAGAAGACAAAACTCTGATTTGAAGCAATTGGAGTTGGGAAGGGCACAGATGTCTTTATGATTTAGATTGGCTCCCAAGAAGGAATGGTGCATGATGGGTGTGGTAATACCCAGAAACCAGGGGTATGAGCTGCTCAGAAGAAGGAGGTGAAGAGCATTGGAAAGAAATCATATTCATCAGTCAATGGGAATTTTATAAGCATCAAAGTAATGATTATGATATTCAAGCAAAACAAGTTGTGACTCTTCTACAGAATCATCTAGAAGAGGCTGTTGTGGAGGGTAACAAGCACCATGAACCAGTGAAAGGGAGGGTCTCCATTTTGTTGTCCTGGACTTTCACTTGGCAAAGCATCACTGCTGCTCTCTCTGGAGGAAGAATAATCCCTTTCACATAATTTGTGGGCTGAAAACATATGGAGATAATGTCATGTTGCAGAAAGAGTGCTGGAGTCAGAGGATTTGGATTCAAATTCTGGCTCCAGTATTTACTGTGTGAACTTAGGCAAGTCAGCTTAATTTCTTTGGATCTGAATTTCCTCTTCTGTAAAAGAAAGGGATTAAACTAAATGACCTCTAAGGTCCTTTCTAGCTCTATGTGCATACATATACGTACATACAGCCAAGGGCTGTCTCCACAAATTTCAACAAGTAGAAGACTGATTTCTATAGAGAGATTTTTTTCATATTTAAAATCAAATTACTGCATGCACTTTGTCAGGGGCGTTGCATGTCCAGGAGAACACCATTTTAAATGAAGGGTACAATGAGACAGTCATGGCTCATCCACTTTACAACATTGTCACACATGCCTCACAAAATATTGTAGTACCAGCAGCATTATTGTGCTATGAACAATGTACTGGCAATTAACCTTGTGAACTCTTGGAAAAGCCCTCCTTCATATTTGGAAACACCAGATAATAGGCTGAAGCCTCCAGTTTTCCTACGGCCGTTGGGCATCAGCTTGTTATAGCCAAAGTGTGGCAGCATAACGTCATTAGGAGTGCCAATGGACGGAGCCATGATAGTCTGACCAATGTTCCTTGACAAGTTCTCTAGAGACCATTGATCCTCATTTACTTCTGTATCATTTCATGTGCATTAATCCTGTCTCATCTTCCCAGGCTCCCTAAAAGTAGCTTTACAATGCAATATGGACCATCTTTCTATATGAAAGATTATATCCCATATACAGTAAGTCAGTCCCATCTCCCACATTTCCTCCCATGGAGTAGTAGCAGTGAGCTGCTCTATCCAAGGTACAACTGAATTATCACAATTTGCTTTCAATTTACTCTATTTGTCAACATTTTACTGTGCAAAAGGATGCTTTTATCTGTTCTTGTTTATCTTAGATTGTTCTAAGTAGTATGTAATTTACCAAATCACTACAACATGGGAAATAAAATGGAAACATTTTTACTATTTCCTCTCTATCTTAGTCAGCTGAGAGTTAAAAAAAATCACTTTCCATTTTGATCAGCAGTCATCTATGGTTCTGAAATGGTTATGATAAAAATTAAGATCTCCTGACAGGTTATTCAGAAGTGATGATTTCTCCCCCCTCCAGGCTTTTCATTTTGTTTAAAGTACTGTCTCTTAAACAACTCTCATCCCAGTTGTGGAGGAGAGCAAGCCATTGGCTGACTAGGGCCACTTGCTGGGCTTTGTTGATCTGCATGCAAATAGAGTAGCCAGAACTATTATCTAGCCTTCCTGAGATGAAGAAAAGTTTATGAAACATTCAGTTGTTAGCAGAGTGGCGATACTTTGGAGGCTGACCTTGGAGTTTCTCAAATGTGAATTGATCCTCTAGAAAAAGTACAAAGCCAGCTTTGGTGCTAAATGTTAGTTGTTAAAAAAATGGTGCTGAATAACATCTGCCTTGTAGTATGCCTTAATCAGCACTGTGAAAAATGAAAGTTTAACGATCTACTATAGTGGCTTCTAAGTGAAGGATAAACAAAGGATGAAAGAGTTTCCTCGCATGGTTTGTAACTGATGCCATGAAAAATGTCAAGAACCATCTGCCTCAAACTTATCCAAACTGTCATCAAGTATTCTAATCCAGTCAAACGAGATACAACTAAAACAACCTATGTAACTTGCTGAAGGCTTATCAAAAGAGTTGTAAATAAAGGGAGGGGGGGAACCTCATCAACTGTATAACCACAGATTGCTGCCAGCTTGCCTGTGGCTTTGAAATCCAATCCCATTTCTCTAGTCTGACAAACTGTACTAAATAGCAAAATGGATTTTTATTTTTGTTGCTTTCAACCATTTTCATTTCAGCTAATTTCTTTCGGTGAATACCCAGTTTCTTAAAGGAATGGAAATTACAATTTTTCTTTCTTTCTTTTTTAACATTAGAAGCTTCAGTGTATTGGTAAAACTGTGATCTCATCAATGGCAACTCTAAAGATGAAGATTCTAACTTGCCAATAACTATTCATCCAGTCTGACTCTTGTCCACATTCTCCCATGAATCCCTCTCAGGGATTCTTCCTGATTTTTGGGGGGAAGGGCTTCTTCTATACCACTACACATTGTGTGGATACCAGTGAATTATGTAGGTTATCCATTGTTTATCCTTCTTTCACTAGTGCCTGGTCTACATCATTTTCTGGTAGAATATTTCCTGATGACATATATTAACAAGTTTTACTGTAATGTAATTCTTTGTAAATAATAGCACATATATTAGTGCATTAGGGCAGCTAGGTGGCATAATGAATAGAGTGCTAGGTCTGGAGTCGGGAAGATCTGAGTTCAAATCTCACCTTAGACACTTAATAACTGTGTGACCTTGGGCAAATCACTTAACTCTGTTCAGTTTTTCTCATCTGTAAAATGGGCTAGAGAAGGTAATGGTAAACCACTCCATTATCTTTGCCATAAAAAGTCTGGAATGACTGAACATGAACAGTTCTTTAAGGTTTACAAAGTACTTGACAAATATCATCTCGTTTATTTATCCTCGCAACTCTGGGAGGTATTACTCTTATCTCCATTTCATAGTTGAGGAAATGGAGGCAGACAGGTTAAATGACTTGCCCATGTTCATATAGAAGTGTCTGAATGAATATGAACTCCGATTTCCTGACTCCAGGCCTACTGCCCTATGCACTGTGACATCTGGTAAAATGTAGGATACTCATCCTTACAACGTACCTTACTTACCATTGCTTTCAACTTTAATTCTTTGGAGATGGTGGTATTAGTATGATTGTATCACAAATGTAGAACTGGAAGGAATCTTAGAGGCCACCTTAGGTGGTCTCATTTTAGAATTAAGGAAACCGAGGCCTAGGGAAGTTAAGAGATTTGTCAAGTCATCAGAAGTGAGTTTTGATCCCTGCCCTTCTTAATCCAGAGCAAATACACTTTAAAAAAAAAAATTTGAACTTAACTTGAAAAAAATAAAAAGCGTTTCCAAACACACATGAAAACATAAAAAGAAAATTCTACATGAACCAGTGAATTCCCAGTACATGCCACTTGCTTTATAAAAGGATATTATAAGTTCCATATGTTACTTTCAAAACTATCTTGTTTGTGCTGTCTTCTGAGCCTCCTTCTTTTCTGTGCATTCAAAAAATATTTCAACAGTCCTCCTTCTTTGGCATCACTGTGGCTAATCCCCCCAATTAAAAATCTTACCTCATGAAGAAAAACCTAGAGAAAGGAAGAAAAAAAAAATACACAGTCTTGTAACTACTAAGCAAGTCAAGCAAAATTAATCTACTCATGGCCCGGTCTAGAAATACCTGGGTCTTTCTGTACTTTATCTCCTGCCTTTCTGTCACTTGTTCCATCCTAGACCCTCTAGAGACATGGCTGATCAATATATGGATCACAGTTCTTAAGTCTTTCAAAGTTACTATTTTTTTTATACAATTTTGCCCTCTCTCTGAAATTCTCTGATACCATCTCTTTCATCATTCCTCACAGCACAATAATATTCCCTTACAATAAATGTAATAAATACCACTGTTTGTTGAGTCATTGCCCAATTGTCCAAGAAGCAATCTAAGGCCCCTCCTTTTCTTTTTTCTCCCTTCCTGTTGCTTTTTTAACTTCCCTCTTCAGTATCAGGAATTTTGTTTTCTTGTGATCATTCTTTCATATCCTCCCTCTTAAACATGCTCTCTTTCTATCCTTGCTTTCCCTACACCAAATTGATTTTGTGTGTCTGTATGAGTGTATTTCTTTGTCCATTTCAGATAAGAGACATTCATTGGATGCATGTTTCTCCACTCCTTCCTCCATACCTACATATTCTTCTCCCTTATGAGAAAGTTTGAATTCTAGCCCCTCCTTCCTCCTTTTACCAGTCATATATTCCTCTTTTTAACCTGCTCTTTTCTTTTGCCTCTTAGACCCTTAGGAAAAAACCAATCCACCCTCTCCCCACCCCCACCTCCAGGATCTCTCTCTCTTTTTCTTCTAATTTAATTCCTTTACTTTGATGACATTAAAGCTATGAAAAGACACTTTTTTCTATATTAGAATGCTAACAACAGGTATGATAATGATAGGTAGTATTTATAAAGAAAGAACTTTAAGGTATACATACCTTATCTCTTTTGTTTCGTGTGTGTGTGTGTGTGTGTGTGTGTGTGTGTGTGTATAGAAAGATATGCGAGGAAGACCCTCAGGGTTTCTGGTCACAAACTATTGTTATTTACATTCATTTTGAGCCCATCAGGGCCCAAACAGTGACTAAGAAGGCCTTGGTCTGGAACCAGAGTGATTAGGGGTTAAGGCTAGTCTTTAAGAGAAAAAAATAAAAACAAAAAAAGTTTCAGATTAAGATTTACATTCCCTTTGGGCAGAGCACCTCCCAGATCTGTTTTTGTTGTTTTTTAAGAAATCGTTCTTTGCCTCATTTTTATTAAGCCTTCATCACAGAATAGGTGTTCACTTGAAAAGGTCAAGGTCTCCCACTGCATCCTGGACCCTATCTAGTTGTGTGAGAGAGATTAAGTTATCTTGCCCAAGGTCACACAGCTAGTAAGTGTCTGAGGCAGGATTTGAACTCAGATTTTCCTGACTCTAAGGTTTCAGCTCAATACACTTTGCTAGATTTTGCTGGCTAAAATAAAGTTACCTTCCTAGGTTTCTCTTGATTCTTGTTTTTGCTTTTCAGAGTTCCTTCTAAACTCAGGTCTTTTCATCAGAAATACTTTAAAGTCTTCTATTCGATTTTTGGGAGCAGCTAGGTGGTACAGTAGATCGAATGCTGGGCATGGAATCAGGAAGACTCATCTTTTTGAGTTCAAAATTGGCCTCAGATATTTATATAGTTGTATGTGCCCCTGGGCAAGTCATTCAATCTTATTCGCCTCAATTTCCTCATCTGTCAAATGAGTTGAAGGAAAAAAAATGGCAAACCATTCCAGTATCTTTGCCAAGAAAACCCTAAATAGAGTCATAAAGAGTTGAAAATGACTGAACAACCACAAAATTCCATTTTCAGCTTTCTGGGATTACACTCATCTGTGCAGAGTGTTGTTTTTGGTTATATGCCTATATCCTTTGACTTTTGGATATGATATTCCAGTATCTTCTCTGGTTTTTAATAGAAACTTCCAGGTTTTAAGTGATCCTGACTATGGTTCCTTAATACCAGAAAAGTTTCTTTCTAGATGCTTACAGTATTTTTCCTTCGACAAGGGACTTTCTAACTTTGACTTTGACATTTCTGGAACTTTTGCTTTGGGTGTTTCAGGAGGTGATTAGAGGATTCTCCATATCTTTGCCCTCTGATGCGAATAAACTTGGGCAGTTTTCATTTATGATTTCCTGAAAAATAGTGTCCAGCTTTTTTAAAAACATGGTTTTCAAGGAGTCCAAAGATTCTTAAATGCTCTCTCTTTGATCTGTTTTGCAGACTAGTTGTTTTCAGTATCAGATATCTTGTATATCCTATTTTTTTTTCAATTTTTCTCTAGTATTTCTTGCTGTCACATAAAGTCACTGATTTCTGTTTGATCTATTTCAGTTTTCAGGGAGCTCCTTTCTGGGCTAAGGTTCACTACTTTCTCTTCTAAGCTATTTATCCTTCTTCTAGTTTTTTTCTTTAGTACTCTTAAATATATTTTTTCATCACTTCATTTCCTTTAGATATTCACACCATTGTGGAAAATCCATTTTCCCCACTTTGAATCTCTGTTCACAAATTATTTATTATAGAGCTATTCTCCACTTCATTTTGGAGATCTCTACATCTGTAATCATTTTTAAAATAGAAGTTGGCTTTGTTTGATTTACTCATCTTTTCCAGTTTAGCTACTGAATTAGGCTTTTGTGCTGGGGTCAGGCTTTGCCTTCTGTTGCTCTGTCTTATTTCAGGTTACTTGGGTTCTTGTACTGACCTTCACCACAGCAGGTTAGGTCCCTTTGGATCTTTGAGGTTTGGAGCAGTAGATCTTCAGGGTCTTTTCTGGCATGTCAGGACAGAATGTTATAAATCCTGGACCTGGGCTGTCCAGGTTCTAATGCTGTCACTATCCTTTTCATTTCCCATTTCCCATTGCTGTTCCCTAGGGTTTATAAGTTCCTCACTCTAAGGTTTTCTTGAGTAAGTCTCCTGTTCTTGCTGCTTCTTGATTGTGACTTAATAGGTTTCATGTATCTCTGGTCTGTCTCTTGTAGTGCTGAGATACCACCCTGCCAAGCCTAGAGGCCTGTATTGGGCTACCCGAGTCTTTCCTACCTGTCCCAGGTCTTCGGCTGGCCACGCCGGATGCACATATGAGAGAAAGGACGTTCCAGAGTCGAACAGGGGTTGAGCTTTATTTCAGGGTCCGGGTTACAAATGCAGGGGGGTCTTCCTTAGGAGGAAGAGGGGGAGATTTCCTAAGGAGGCTAAGCTTAAGGGATTGGAAGTAGAAGTACAAGCGGGGAGAGAGGGGGAGGGGAGAGAGGAAAGAAAAGAAGCGGAGCCCTACTTTTCTCTTTGGCTCCACACGTGCTAAGAGAGAGCTTTCTGGCTTCCTCAATCCTACTTAATCTTCAGCCACACAGTTTGCATCTCAATACCGTGCTGTTAGGTAACTAGGTGTGCTCCAATCCGGGACGACCTCGAGGGCAGGGAGACTCCACCCATCACGTATCTCCCGGCGAGAGGCAGAAATACCCGAGCTAGCCGAGCTAGCTCAGTCTGACCTTCTCGAACCCCCGCTGTTCATGGAGGGCCTCGTAAGACTCTAAGATTTAGAAGTCCCACTTTTACCCGCCCGAGACTGTCCACGCGGAATTGAGCTTCCAATCCCAACACCACCCCATGATGCTCACTTAGGCTTTGCCACCAGTACCCTCACCTATTGCCAAAGATGTAGTGGTAAACATTTAACAACAACTCTCTGCAGGAGAAAAGTTTACCCATGATATACTTTTTTGTTAAAAATATTACTTAATTAATTTTTAGTTTTCAACAGTCACTTCCACAAAATTTTGAGTTCCAAATTTTCTCCCCATTCCTCCCCTCCCCCCCCAAGACAGCCTGCATTCTGATGACCTCTTCCCCCATTCTACCCTACCTTCCATCACACACACATCCCCTTCTCTTACCCCTCTATTATTTGGTAGGGCATGATACATTTCTATACCCCATTGCCTATATATCTTATTTGCCAGTTGAATGTAAAAACAACTTTTAACATTCATTTTTAAGCTTTGAGTTTCAACTTCTCTCCCTTAATCTCTCTATACCCACCCTCATTGAGAAGGTAAGCAATTCGATATAGGTTATACATATGTATTTATGCAAAACACTTCCAAAACAGTCATATTATAAAAGACTAACTACATTTCCTTCCTTCATATCCTGGCCACCATTTATTCTGTCCTCTCTTTTGACTCTGTTCCTCCTCAAAAGTGTTTACTTCTGATTATCCCCTTCTCCCATTTGCCCTCCCTTCTATCATATCCCCACCCTCTTATCCCCATCCCCCCTACTTTCCTGTAGTGTGAGATAGATTTTCATACCCAGTTGAGTGTGCATGCTATTCCTTCCTTAAGCCAAATGTGATGAGAGTAAGTTTCACTCTTTCCCTCTCACCTCTCCTCTCTTCCCCTCCATTGAAAAAGCTTTTCCTTACCTCTTTTTTGTGAGATAATTTACCCCATTCTATTTCTCCCTTTCCCCAATATATTCCTCTCTTGCCTCTTAATTTTATTTTTTTAGATATCAGCCCTTCATATTCAACTCACCCTGTGCCCTCTGTCTGTTTATATAAAATCCCTCCAACTCCCCTAATAATGAGAAAACTCTCAAGGGATACAAATATTATCTTTCCATGTAGGAATGTAAACAGCTCAACTTTAGTAAGTTCCTTATGATTTTTCTTTGCTGTTTACCTTTTCATGCTTCCTTGATTTCTTGTGTTTGAAAGTCAAATTTTCTATTTAGCTTTGGTCTTTTCATTAAGACTGCTTGAAAGTCCTCTGTTTCATTGAATGAGCAATTTTTTCCCTGAAGTATTATACTCAGTTTTGCTGGGTAGGTGATTCCTGGTCTGGAATATAATATTCTAAGACCTGCTATCACTTAATGTAGAAGCTGCTAGATCTTGTGTTATCCTGATTGCCCAGGAGTTTAATCTGCTTTATTGATACTTCCTGAAGTCTAGACAATGTTTAAAAACTGGCTTTCTGAAAATAGTTCCATATTATTACCATTTTCTTTATCACTTTCTTAAAGTCTAAACCATCAGCAAAACAATAAATCCAGCCCTGATTTGTAGTGTGTTCAGATTTCCATCAATTACATTACTGGAAGAATGTTGTTGGTAAAAAAATAAAAGATGCTCCCAATGAAAATTTAATAGGCTCTAGCCAACAGTTTCTGGCTGGCTCCAGCACCCTGCTGCCTCTTGCCCTTAGATTTCTAGTTGACCTCCTGGGCAATTGAAGGGTATGGGGAAGTCACTTCCTGTAGTCTGTCACTGGATTACTGGATTATATTCAGTCTGGTGGGAACTTCAGAGTTTTTCTAGAATAGATATGGAGATGTTCTTTTCATTATACCACATAGAATGACATAACTCAATAACATTATTGGAAGAATATTGTTGGTAAAAGAAGATGATCCTTTACCTTTGAGGAAAGCTCAGGGTCATTAAAAGCACTGCACAATTTATTTTTTATTTTTCATTTTTAACACAGTTTATAACAGATAAAACAATTCAAACTTTTGGTTAGGTGATACTTCTTTTTAAAGCATTTACAATATGGATCACAAAAGAATTTTTTTTGAACATTAAGCAGATGAGACACAAGTAGTATTTATGTTTGTTAACTTCACAAACCCTTGACCTAACTGTCTCCACAGTATTACTAAGAATTAAAGGACTCTAACTTATTGTTGTTGGTCTAAAGTCCTAAGCCTAACAGCATAATTTTAGACTTAACCTCAGATGTTCCCCTACCAATAATCTATAATTTAATAGATCTGATATTAAGCTTACAAACTTTTTGACTATAGGAAATTGCCACCAAGATTAGGGACATTGCAGGGAAACAATATCTCCCCAACTTCATGTCATTTCCAAGCAGGGGTAGATTGTCCACTTTCATTCAGTCAGGTTTAAAGTCTGCCAGGTGTCAGTGGGGAAATTGAGTCAGGAGAATCCTAACTCAGCCCAGGCTGAACAGCTGCTCTCCCACCCTTACCATGAGATCACCTTTTGCCATTCATACGAGCACCTCACAGACTTATTGGCACCATGGATTGGAGGCTCAGACCTCCTTTCTTTCTATCCATATCTGGAGTTAGACTCAGAAGAACACTCACTTAATAGTCCCATATCATCTAAAAATAACAAGTTCCAATAACCAGGTTTCAAATATGATTATACTTTTACTTTGGATAAAGAACATCTTTTGAGGCAAGTCTTAAATGGCTTACATGCCTTTCTATACATGTTCTAATTCCTGGTTAAATAGCAATCATAAAATCAAATTTACCATTAAAACCTTAACTTTTCCATCAATGCCAAATTTTACCTGAGGTTACCTTCCTCTAGGAAATTTAGACTAAAATTCTTTCCCCTAAACTAAAGATGTTATTGATTTATTCTCAGTAATTAATTCAGTCAGTTGTTTTAATCCTAATTACTTTTACCTCACTTTGTAACATGTCCAATTTTTCTCCCCATCACTCCATTCCCCCCCTTCTTAATACCTTGCATTCTGATTACTCCTTCCCTCAATATATGCTCCCTTCTATCATACCCCACCCTTTCCTTGTCCCCATCTTCTCTCTTTTCTTGTGGGGCAAGATAAATTTCTATACCCCATTCCCTGTATTTCTTATTTCCTGATTATATGCAATAAAAACTCTCAACATTTGTTGTTAATACTTTGAATTCCTACTTCTCTCTTTCCCCCCCACTCCCCAACCCCACTGAGAAGGCATGCAATTCAATACAGACTAAATATGTGTCATTTTGCAAAAGACTTCCATAATAATCATGTTGTATAATACTAACTATATTGCCCTCTGTCCTACTCTATCCCCCCTTATTTTTTCCCCCTCAATTGACCTTGTCCCTTCTCAAAAGTGTTTATTTCTAGTAACTCCCTTCTCCCATTTGCCCTCCCTTCTATCATTCCCCTCACTCCACTTGTCACCTCCTCTCCTGCTTTCCTGTGGTGTAAATAGATTTTCATATCAAATTTAGTGAGCATGTTATTCCCTCCTTCAGCCATATGTGGAGACAGTAGCTTCCCCTTCTCCCTTTTCTCCTCCAGTGAGCAAGATTTTTCTTATCTCTTTCATGAGTTATAGCCTACCCTGTTCTTGTTCTACCTTTCTCCTCCCGATATTTTCCTCCCTCACCCCTTGGTTTTTATTTTATTTTATTTATTTTTGTGAGTGTGGATATCATCTCTTCTGATTCAACACACCCTGTACTCTCTGTCTATATATGTGTATGTGTGTGTGCGCATGTATATGTACAATCTCTCCATCTATTCAAATACTGAGAAAAGATCCAAGAGTTATAAATATTTTCTTTCCATGTAGTAATGTAAACAGTTCAGCTTCAGAAAGTCTTTTATGCTTTTTCTTTCCTGTTTACCTTTTCATGCTTTTCTTGATTCTTGTATTGGAAAGTCAAATTTTCTGTACAGATCTGGTCTTTTCCTCAATATGAATGATTGAAAGCACTCTATATCATTGAATGAACATTTATTCCCTTGAAGTATTATACTCAGATTTGCTGGATAGGTAATTCTTGGTTTTAATCCCAGTTCCTTTGACCTCTGGACTATCCCATTCCAAGCCCTTGAATCCCTTAATGTTGAAGCTGCCAAATCCTGTGTTATCCTGATTGTATTTCCACAGTACTCAAATTGTTTCTTTCTAGCTGCTTGCAGTATTTTCTCCTTGATCTGGGAACTCTGAAATTTGGCCACAATATTCCTAGGAGTTTCTCTTTTTGGATCTCTTTTAGGAGGTTATAGGTGGATTCTTTCAATATTTATTTTGCCCTCTGGTTCTAGAATATCAGGGCAGTTTTCCTAGATAATTTCATGGAAGATAATGTCTAGGCTTTTTTTGTACATGGCTTTCAGGTAGTCCCATAATTTTTAAATTGTTTCTCTTGGATCTATCTTCCAGGTCAGTTGTTTTTCCAATGAGATGTTTCACATCATCTTCTATTTTTTCAAACTTTTGGTTTTGTTTTTTAACTGCTTGGTTTATCTCATATTCATTCATTTCCCTGAACTCAATTCTCTCTTTCAATGAATTATTTTGTTTGGTGAGCTTTTCAACCTTTTCCTCCATTTGGCTAATTCTGCTTTTTAAAGCCTCCTTCGCCTCATTGGCTTTTTGGACCTCTTTTTCCAATTGAGTTAGCCTCTTTATAAAGCTGTTATTTTCCTCAGCATTTTTTTTTTTGATTCCTCTTTAGTAAGCTGCTAACTTGTTTTTCAAGCTCTTCCATTGCCTGAGTCTAGTATAAGTTCCCTTTGGAGTCCCTGGAGGCAGGGGCCTTGACTTCCTCTGACAGTATGTGTTGTTCTTCCTTATCTGAAAGGATAGAGGGAGACATCTGTTCCCCAAGAAAGTAAACTTCCATGGTCTTACTTTTTTCCCCTTTTTTGGGCATTTTCCCAGCCAGTTACTTGACTTCTGAGCTTCCTCTCCACAACCACTTTGCCTCCAGTTCTGCCAACCCAGAGATTGGGGGCTGAGATTGAGATGAGTTGATCCAGTCCCTCAGGGGCTTTAGGCAGGGGCAGGGCCACTATTCAGTGTGAGATTAAGATCAGCTGCTCAGTTGGGGGCAGGGCAGCCACACAGGGCTCAGTTCCCTCAGGAGCTTTACAATGAGACCTTCAGCAATGAATGGGGGCTACTGCCTGCCTTGGGAGCCTCTGTTCACTGCTGTCTCCACTGCTGCCACTTGAGGAGGACTGAGTAATGGGGACACCCTGCTCTTTTCTCAGCCAGCCAAAAAAAAGCTCTCACTGACCTTTAGTGCCTGTGGGTTGAGGGATCTGTGCTGCTGCTGGAGATTCTGTCCCTGAAGCCTGCTCGGTTCTGCTCCTCCCAGTGCTGCGTGGCCAAGACTGGGCTGGGTTCTGCTCCACGTCCAGTGCGACAGACCTTTCCCGTCGGTCTTTCAGGTCACACTGGGCTAGAAATCTCCTCCACTCCATTGTTCTGTGGCTTTTGCTGCTCTAGAATTTGTTGAGAGTTCTTCTTTACAGGTATTTTATGGGCTGTAGGGTAAGAGATAGTGTATGTACATTGTTCTACTCTGCCATCTTGGCTTCAGCACTGCACAATTTCATGGTTGTTGTCCTTTGTTCTCAAAGAGGACCAAAATGACATCACTATGCTAGAGTTAAGTTTCAATGTGTGTGACTGTAACTGATCAGACCAGTACAAGCTTAGAATGCTCTACCACAGGCTGGGCACAAATAGTCTTTGTGAACATTTGGAGTGGATACTCTAAACTTGTGCATCCTGTGTTTCCTTTGAGCTGTCTCAATTCTGCTTTGCTATGCAAAGCAGAAGGAGCACAGCACCTTCTCTGATGTGGGCATGCCAGACTGAGGCCCAATGTCTCACACATCACACAATCAGTTCCAAAGTTCTTAAGAGAGACCTTGAGAGTCTCCTTGTATCACTTCTTCTGACCACCATGTGAACACTTGCCCTGCGTGAGTTCTCCATAAAACAGTCTTCTTGGCAAGCATATGTTCTGCATTCGAACAACGTGGCCAGCCCATCAGAGTTGAGCTCTCTGAAGCAGAATTTGAATGTTTGGCAGTTTACTTCGAGTAAGGACCTCAGTGTCTGGTACCTTATCCTGCCAGGTGATCTTCTGAATCTTCTGAATACAGTTCAAATGGAAGCAATTCAGTTTCTTGGCATGGTACTGGTATACTGTCTAGGTTTTATAGATACACAACAATGAAGTCAACACCACAGCTCTGTATATTTTCAGTTTGGTAGTCAGTCTAATACCTCTTCTTTCCCATACTTTCTCTCATAGCCTCCCCAAAACTGAGTTAGCTCTAGCAATGTATGTGTCCGACTCATTATTGATGTGTACATTCCTGAAAAGTATACAACCAAGGTAAGTGAACTTATCCACAGCATTCAAAACTTCTCTATTTGCCATAACCAATGGTTCCATGTATGGATGGTGTGGTGGTGGCTGATGGAACACCTGAGTTTTCTTGGTGTTAATTTGTGGGCCAAAATTAGCACAAGAAGTAGAGAACTGATCCATCCTTTGTTGTATCTGAGCTTCAGAGACTTTATTGGGTACACAGTCATCTGCAAACAGACAATCATGCACCAATACTCCCTCCACTTTGGTCTTGGCTTATAGCTTTTTCAAATTGAAGAATTTACCAAGAGTGTGGCAGCTGATGTTGATTATGTGTTCATCTTCATTGAAAGCATTTTATACATGGCTGAAAGCATCCAACAACATGACTGAAAACATCATGCTAAAAAGCATGGGAGCAAGCAAACAGCCTCGTCTCACTCCATTGGTCACTGGGAAAGCTCAAGAGCGTTGTCCATTATCTAAAACCTGGGCAATCATGAAATTGACAAGCAATGCTGATGAACTTCTCTGGGTGTAGGGTGTGTTCAGGGAAGATGAGTACCTCTGGTGTGATGGCTGCTGAACCCTTTTCAGGGCTGCTTTCTACCTTTAGTGTCCACCTGTTCCACCCAACTCTCACCTGTGGCTCTAAGAAGCTGTAGCATGTGCAGCTGCCACACCCTAGCAAAGCATTTCAGAAGATGGGTCAAACCAAGTTGAGGGTAACTGAGGGGTCTCAAACTCATTGGTGAGTTAGGGAAGTGTCTACCCCAAGCATGTGAAGACTTCCCCTGGAGGAATGGGCAAATGAGAACAATTTGTTCCAATGGCCATGAAGGCAGCTGAAGCAGGAGCTGTGGAGCACTTAGAGCTTGGTTAGACATTGAAGACACCAAGGTTATCCACTCCATCTTGAACCATCACCAGTCATCTTGATTCTATCCTGCCACTGGACTGTGATGGCTTTGGAGGAGAGAGTGAGGCTGATGATTTGGTGCAACTCTGCCCACTGAAACACAATATACTCATGAATCAAAAGACATCACCCATAAGATTTTACTATTATAACTATCTCAAAATCCTGCGGTGACAGGCAAGTGACAAAGCAGAAGAAGGGGATACACTGGGAGCTGTAGTCACAACCCTGCACACAGGGGCCCCAGGCCATAGGGTCATTTCTGTTGGAAGCAGCAGTGGGATTCGACAGCCCCCAGGGTGTTTGAGTTGCTTTTTAAGGATCACACTGCTCACCTCCTGGTGTGAGGAAGGGGCTAGAAAAGGTGCCCTAAAAATTGTCTGCTTACCCAACCCTGGCCTGTTTACCCCAGCAATTGGGTACAAAAAAACATACAAAAAAGTCTGCAAAGATGATTCCACTCACCATTGGCACACAGAATGTGTGCACACTCATAGGCAACACAAAATCTGGTAGACCTGAAAGACAAAGAGCTCTTGTTGCAAGGAAACTCCACAGACATCACATCCAAAAAGAAACAATTTCATGAAGGCACCCCAGCTTACCATCTTCCTTTTCTTCACTTCTGTTCTTAGTTTATTGCCCATCTTCATCTGGACTCTTGTTGGAGATGTGAGTAGGGATTCCTTTTGTATTTAGGTTAGACTATAGGTCACAAGGCTTAAATGAGATGTAAACCTTAAATATGTAAGTGCCAATTATTTTTATTTCTATTATTATGATAACTAGGTGGCACACTGGATAGAACTCAGGACTTGGGAGGCAGGAAGACTTAGGTTCCATTCCTACCTCCAACACTTACACCAGCTGTGTACTGTGGGAAGTCACAACCTCTCTGTTCCACAGTTTTTCCATATATAAAATGGGAATTACAATAGTACCTACTTCACAGGGTTGTTTTAAGAATAAAATGAGATAATATTTGTAAAGCACTTTGAAAACCTAAAAGCACTATATGAATACAAGCTATTGTTATTAGCCCATAGTCATCCTGCCTTCAGTCTGGTAATGATTTCATTCTATGAGCCGTGTGCTATGTTCCTGCTGAGTACAAGTTGTGCTAATTGAACAATAGAGGGGTGTGCTGCTTTAACAACAGAACTCTCAGAAAAAGAAAGGAATACATACTTTTAAAACTTTATTTTGAATTATGAACACTTTCTTAAATTTAGACATCCAACAAAATAATAAATCTAGCCCTGATTTGTAGTGAGATTGCCCATTTCTGAGATATAAATGCTCACGCTGAAAATTTCACAATAGGTTCTTCCAGCACACTCTACACTATATGGTCACTCAGATCCTTTCCAAGATTCTATGACTTTGGAGTTATACATCTTAATTAACCACATAGCATATTCTGTGGAAATTTATGGCAAGGGGTATCATATGTCCGATGGTACCGATAGGGTACTTGTGCTTGAACCCCAGCCCTGAGACCTATCTCACCTCAGTCCAAAGACCCTGTCTCTGGCAATAACTCATAGGTGGGCCCCAGAGAGGCAAACTATCTCTCTCTGTTACAAGAACAAGCTGACCTCTGTAGAATTTCCTTTGTATGAACAAGACTATTTTATATCAGCAGAACTATAATGTACTGATTCCCATAGTTACCTTATACAATCCAGGGAAGCCACAGATGTCAACTCCCAAGACTCTCTTACAGACCTAGATGTACGTACCCCTTAGAAGCACTGCCCCATGTCCACCCTAGGCCAGGCTCATAGTGATTGATGCTTGTGCCCAAGATAGAGAAACTGTTTGCTCACCTCCTGATTAGTATTCACCTCCTACGTGCCACACAATTCACTGAACCTTTCCTATGTAGGCTTTAGCATTACTCCTGTTAGGTTGTGAGTTCCTTAAGGAGTTCTGCCTGTCTTTATTAGTATTATAATAAATTTGCTTCTTGACTGGAAGACTGGAAGACTGCTTGAGTCCATGAATTTCTTTCCGCCCTGAACCTTGGTATTTTGGGGTCCCTACACCCTAAAACCATATCAGTACTGCACTCAGAAAGTATTGGGCACCAAAATTACATGAATAATTTTAGCAAATTACTCAATTATATGGTAAATTTACTAAATTATATATGTCCTAGTTTTTCCATTTTTCCCTATTTCTTGCTCTCTCATAAAGTCATTGATTGGTTTGATCTATTTCAGTTTTCAGAGAGTTCCTTTCTTGGGTAAGGTTCACTGCTTTGTCTTCTAAGTTATTTATTCTTCTTCCATGTAAAATTGCAAGTATATTTCCGTGTCAAATTCTAGAGAGAGATGGGATATTTGAGGCTATAATTATCTGTTTGATGATTTCAATTTGCTGCCTCAATTATATTAGTGGAGACATGAATTTAGTTTTTTGTATATTTGGAAAGTTTTATGGACGTTATCATTATCTAGTTGTGTGTGTGTGTGTGTGTGTGTGTGTGTGTGTCTATAGAATCTCTATCTATGTCTATTCTTATAAAGGTGTTGGAAGATTTTGGATTGATAGTGATGTTGTCTGCATATACTGAATTCACCTAAATTTACAAAATGTGCAAATAAAGCCGAAGTTCAATTCTGCTTTCTCGTTTTGTTTGTTGGTTTATGAAGTTTTATAGCACAGTACTGTAGAAAGAGCAGTGGGTACAGAATTAATTCAATTTAATTCAGTAAATATTTATTAAGTGCTTACATTGTGCCCGGCACTGTGGTAAGCCCTATAGATACAAATAAGAAAAAGACAGTCCCTAACCTTAAGGGGTTTAAAATCTAATAAGGGAAGACAACACACCTAAGAAAATTGAAAAGGGGTGAGGGGAGGGCAAGGATTTAGGTGGTTGTTGAGTATCAAACACTGAGTCAATCTGCATGGTGATTTGAGATTTCAGATGATGATTTTATTCTGGGGGGAGGCATAATGTTTCATAGAGTTGAAACCAAACAGAGCCACTAACAGAAAATGGAAATTTACCTGGTACGTGGTGAGTTAGATGCACTCAAAGCCAACCCCTGACACTGACTACCTTGGTGTTGGACAAGTGACTTAAATTCCCTGGGTCTCAGTTTCCTCACCTGTAAAATGAGGAGGTCAGGCTAAATGGCCTCTGAGGTCCCTTTGAGCAAATGTAATACATTTGACAACCTCCTCCTCCTTTAAAAACAAAAAAACAGAGCTTGTGCTCATATATTTCTGCATCATTTCTACAGGATATAAATAAACCTCTTCTACTTTTGTGTTGAATAATCTGCTCTCCAATTACATGTTTATAACTTTTTATTATAAACAAAAAGGTCTTATATGTATATACAAATACAGTTCTTGAGTATGATAATTTTATAATAAGTTATGTGTCAATTTATGGGAGAAAAAAGCTTCAGGAGGAAAGTAGCAAGATATGCAAAGTCTGTCCCAGGACTTGTGGTATCAATTTCCTCATCTGTAAATAAGGAGGTTAAGCACTGTAGTAACCTCGGAGGTCTTTCCCAGTTCTAAGATTCTATGATTCTAAAGGATGGGCCACAGAGAGTAGGTGAGAGAGGACCAGAAATTCAATTAATCCAAGAGAACTAGGTGCTATAAATTCACACAGTTCCCACATGGAATCTAATTAAGAGAGCCATAGTTTCCAGAAATAAGAAGATGATGGTCCCTGTGTAGATTGCCCTAATCAAACCACCCCTGGAGTATTGTATTTGACTCAGGGTGCTACTTTGTGGAAAGGACATTGACAAACTGAAGAATATCCATAAGGGAGTAAACAGTATGGCAAAGGGCTTAATAAATGATTATTGATTGATTGATTGGTGGGTTACAGGAATTAGTCCTGTATAGTCTCAAAAAAATAAAAGGTGATCTGGATGGGAAAATTATACAGTTCTTCAAATATTTGAAGGGCTATTCCATAAAAAGAGAAGTAGTATTTTGCTTGGACACAAATTGCAAAATGAAGAGCTATGGATGGAAGTTCCAGAGAGATTGATTTAGGCTGAATACATGAATCCTTCTCTGATCTTCTTATAGAAAGTAAGTGACTGGGAGATGTCAAGGCTAATGCTTCTGGTGGGTTTTATCATGATGGAAAGATTTCAAACCTGATTCTAGAAACACTCTGTGTCTGCTTTCTGAGGATTTTTAGCTCATCATACAGAGGCTAATAACCAGGAGACCAAAAGAAAAAAAAGGCAAAGGGTAAGAAAATTTATTTTATCAACAGCAACTTACCTCTAGGTAGTCTAAATGTAAGATTCTAGTCCAGTGATCAGTGTGTAGATATACTATCAGAAGAACCAAATTCTATGAATTTTGACATTCTCACTGTTAAGTTTAAATCAGAAGATGAAGTTGCAGCTAAATAAAAGGATGAATCATAGGATCTACTAAGAAAGACAAATAAAGAAGATAGAGTTGCTTCCAAAAGCAATATGAAGTATTATTATGGGATATCTAGTCATCTTGTATTGCAATGCTCATAAGCATTTATAAAAATACCATCATAAAGAAAATTGCACTATGCAGCTACGTCACTAACAGAGGGTGAGATGGTTGAGAAATGGAGAACTTAAGAAGATCCTTCAAATTAAATCAAAGTACACAATTTAATACTTGGTGACTTCTCCACTTGGTGACAAGGGGAGAAAAATGAAAAATATGTTTGATTTCATGGTTCAGGAGTAAGAAAGAAGGGAAATTTGTAAACTATATAAAAGCTTGTATGTCATGAATATTTCTTCAAATAGAGAGTCAGGAGGTGCTGAGTATGGTGATCATCAAATAATATCACGAAAATGAAATTGACATAATTTTTAAAGTAAATACTATTAATATCTTTTGTTTTTTTTTCCATGACCTTTATTTCCCAACATATCCCCAGGGATATATCTCCTCTCAGGCAACCATCGTTTTAAACACAGAATAGGAAAGGGGGGGCGGGGGAGGAAGGTTAGAAAAACAAAATAACGCATTAAAAAAAAAGTCTGTAATATTCCACACCCATAATCCCTAACTTCTGCAAAGCAGGGTTTCTCTCAAGACCAAACTTTGTCACTATATTTTTACAGTGCTCGGTTTCGATTTCTACAGTCCCCAGGTACATTGTTTTCCTGGTTCCTGCTTATTTCACTTTCATTCATTTGATGAACATTTTCACTTTCTTCCTAGATTGATCATGTTCAGCATTTTTCAGAGCACTCTAATATTCCATTACTCATGTACCACAGCTTGTTTAGTTCTTCCTCAACTAATACACATCTACTTTGTTTCCAAATCTTTGGTCCAACAAAAATGCTGTTGTAAATAATTTGGTGTTTGTGGTACCTTTCTGTGGCATTTATCTTCTTGGGGTAGCTATGGGCAGAGTTATTATTTTGATGCTTATTAAATAGGAAACAATTGGTTCCTGAATTTCACAGTGCTTTTCATAAGCCTAAGCTTCTCCCTGAAACAAACTCTGCTATATGAGTATAAGGCACAGTTAGTCATGGTCTCTGAAGAAATAAAAGTTCTCATTTTTGTTGTTGTTTTGTTTTTGATAAGTCCTCCAGATGGTACAGTCAGACCCGACTGAAATGACTCAACAATAAGGTGGTACATGACATAGATAGAGCATTGTTTATGGAGTCAGGAAGACCTGAGTTTAAACTCTGCCTCAGACACTTACTGGCTTTGTGACCCTGGGCAAGTCACGTAGCCACTCTGTATCTCAGTTTCCTCATTTGTAAAATGGAGGTTAATAATAGCACCTACTTCACAGGGTTGTTGTGAGAACCAAAGGAGACAATATATAAAGTGTCTTGCAAACATTAGGCACTATATAAATGCTAGCTAAAAAATTAAATTTTTAGTTCATCAAAAAGGCAATTGAGAAGTTCATGGTGGATATTCATTGACTATAATTTGTTATTAGCAAGAATTGTACAGAAGAAATTGTCAAAAGGATACCATGAGGAAAAAAATAGGTTATACTGAGGATTCCTTTCAGGCATGGGTTTAACTATGTGACTGACAAAGTCCCTTTTGATTAGCAAATATCAGTGATTCTGTGGTCTGTGAAGTAGAACAAAATTTGAGGGGGTTCATCATGTAGTAAGAGATGGACAACTCAGGTCTTCTCTGGCCCCTAGTAGGATTGGTCAGAGACTTCATGGAAGGACATGGAAAAGAATTACATAGCATGAGAGTTAAGAATGGGTTGGAATCCCTATTATTAAAGAAAATTCCCACATTTACAAGGTCACAGATCCACTGAGGCATCCAAGGAAAGAAAAACTCAGCGATTAGAGCTGTTTAAAAGTGAGATGACCCACCTTTGAAGTTCAGAAGTGTCCCATCACCAAAGGTCCTCAAGTGGACCTTGAATTATCATAGGTTCAAAGATGTAGAAGTGGAAAGGACCTCAGAGGTCATCCAGGCCAACTTTCTTGTTTTATAGATGAGGAAGCTGAGGTTTAGGAGACTGAAATGATTTATCCATGTTAATATCCATCACAATCATCAGAGGTAGGATCTGAACCCAGATCTTCTTATTCCAGAGTCAGCACTCTTTGTACTATGCTAGAGATAATTCAGAAGTTCAGATATGGTTTGAATGAGTTTTTTTCTAAATCTATGATTCTGTCATTTTTTGAATTACAGATAGAGAGAAGGGCAGTACATAACCAAAGATATATATATAGTCGATGAGCAGCAGAACTTGGGCTAAGACCTAGATCATCTTTTCTCTCAGTATCCTCTTCAGCGCAGGTATGGTAGCTCCACCTGGTTATACCTAGACTAGGCACTGGAATCTCTATCATCACATTCAACACAAGTCAGAGTTAGCTACCAATATAGCATTTCCCTTTCCTCTTTGCGGATGTGGAGGTCAGAGTGATATGTGCTTATAGAGGGTATTTTGAGCCCCCAGGAGAAGGACTAGTGACAGTGTCATGCTGAGCACTATGATTTCATACATATGCCATGTCACAGATCTTACTTCAGATGATGTCTGTCTCTGGCATGGCCTGAGGGCTGACGGCACTGCTTTGTTGTTCTTTTTTTTGAGGGTGCGATTTCCCCAGCAGAGGTAGCATGTGTTTGGAATAAAAGGCATGGATACCTGAACTGAAGCAACAGTTGTGTACACAGCCATGTGGAGTTATTTGCTTTTTATGGAATTTGCTAAAGATGACTGGTGGGTGCAAGCTGGTTGTAACATTCAATTATAAAAGAACTTCCTTCTTTCAAATTTTATTATAAGGGATGGACCTCAGAGAAGGGGAGGTGGAGAATACACTGGGAAATAAAGGTGATATAAAAAATTAAATATATTTTAAAGATAAGGGACTTAGAAGAAGACCTCAAGTAAAATAGATCATCAGAGAAATGTGAGTAAAAAAGAAAATGGACTAATAGATCAGATTGTAGATAGTTCAAGTATAGTTGAATAATAATTGAATAATTGATAGTTCAGTAGGCTCCACTAGTAGCCTATTAATAGGAGGAAAAAATAAGGAAGACCCTCGGTATATTGTGTGAACCCCTTGTGGCAGACTTTTAGGAGGACATGGATGAGAGTCCCAGAGGTTGGATGGATTATTCTTCTTCCTCATCAGAGAGAACATCCATCTCCACAAAATTACAGTTCCATTTGAGTATACTAAAAGTCACATGATTTATGTATGACTTCAATAACTCTTTGTACTGGATTGCCTTTATTATGTCCTGTTTACAAGGATAATCTTGGAATTCAGGCTCAGGATACTGGTAGACTCACCGATTCTCACTGGAGATGTCTTTAAAGATCAGTTCCTTGTGTCCATTAAAGTAACATTAAATTAGTTTGTGTGAGCTGCTTTTAGCATTTGCACTATTACATTATGCATGATTCTTGACTGCACATGGCATGAACAAGATGTACTCTACTCCATTAGTGATTTTTTAGGGCTGAGCCGAACTTAGAGATGGATTGATTTTGTGTACGTTAATGTATAGCAACGGTAATGTCACATCCTTAAAAATATCCTCTTCCATTTGATATCAATAGTAAAAGCACTCTTTGGGGATTATGGCTCATTTAAAAAAAGATAAATTATGCAGATTGCATGATTAGAAAGTAGTAAACCACATAACTATCTTATATTTCACAGGAAAAGAATCTTATAGAATTACAGAAGCTGAGTCAGAAAGACCCTCAGAGGTCATCAAGCCCAGTGACTACCTGAACAACATCTTTTCCCTCAAATCTCTAGCCTCTGTTTAAACATGTCTAGTAGAGGGAAACTCATTATCTCTGATGATATCTGTTCAACTTTTGGACAGTTTTCATTGTAAGGAATTGGTTCCTTACAGTTCCTTCACAGCCTAGATCTAGCCTACCTATCCAGTTTGTTCTACGGATTTGTCTTTACTCTGTATTTCAAACAAACTGGTTTGCTTGTTGTTCTGTGTATGTGTGTGAACATGCATAAATATATGTACATATATGCAGACCTATGTGTATGTATGTATGTGTATATAACACGTATTGGGCAGCTAGGTGACACTGTGGATAGAGTGCCAGGTTTGGAGTCAGGAAGACCCATCTTTGTGAGCTGAAATTCAGTCTCAGACACATTATCTGAGTGACCCTGGGCAAATCACTTAACCCTGCTTGACTCAGTTTCCTCCTCTGTAAAATGAGCTGGAGAAGGAAATGACAAACCACTTCTGTATCTTTGTCAAGAAAACCCCTAATGGTCATGAAGAGTCAGAAATGACTGAAATGATTGAATAACAATGCACACATATGAATATATTATAAATGCACATGTATATGGAATAATAAGCAGGCCATATGTAAATATATACATAAATATGCTTATATATGTATAGTATATATGCACATATAATACAAGATACATATTATATATATATAGTAAAATGCATCCAATATAAATGATATTCTATCTTCTGTATCTATGTGTTGACATATGATGTTCCCCCATGCCTACAATCTTCCCTCCTTA
Source organism: Notamacropus eugenii (assembly GCF_028372415.1). Lineage (NCBI taxonomy): Eukaryota > Metazoa > Chordata > Mammalia > Diprotodontia > Macropodidae > Notamacropus > Notamacropus eugenii. The sequence goes on along the minus strand of NC_092872.1, from coordinate 467,989,416 downwards.
CCTCTACCTCATAAAATCACTAATTTTGTTCCAAGCTCAACTCCTCTGTCCAAATTTTCCCAGTTGCTAGTACCCTTCCTTCCAAAATTGCTTTGCATAGATTTGTCATGTAATTTTCTATGTACATGTTATTTTCTGCAAATAAAATATTAACTACTAAAGGAGTTGTTTTTATTTTATTTTATATTTGTATTTGTATCCCTACTAACTTGTGCAGTGTTTGGCACATAGTAAGGGCTTAAGAAATGCTTGCTGGATTAAGTTATGCAGCTTATATCAGCATCTCTGGAAGTTAGTCAATAGTTAACAATTTAAAAAGCAAAACATTTATTAGGCACTGAACTAAGCACTGGAGTTAAAATACAAAAAAGAAAGAAGGTCCCTGCCCTGTGGAGCTTACAATCTAATGGGAAGAAGAAAGCTGAAAGGGGTTGGGGGAGGGAGAAAGGGAGGAGGAAAGAACCTAGCAAAGGGGCATAGTGGAGAAGCGAAAGAAATGCAAAATGAGTGCAGCTGGGCTGGAAATGAGGGAATGCTTGAGAAGATGACAGTCCTGTTCCCTCACCTAGAATGGAGAAGTTTATGGCTCCACCCTCCAATCAGAGGGATAGAGGGTGCTGATGAGATGTGAGTAACAAGGGTAATTGGATCTTTCATGATGCTGAGATTTTCTCAATTATAAATTTAGTAGGAGTATGGTGTGGAAACCAAAGAAGTCCAAAATGAATGGAGCCAGGTGCCCTTTAAGGCCAAACAGACCAAGCCTAATCCCTTTTCCATCTGCTGATAATTTTTCTCTTCTTATGTCTCCCATCCCAAACCTTCTCTTCTATTAGGTAACCTTGGCCTTCTTCTCGTGCTCTTCCTGCGGTATGATCTGGAATTCCTTTACTGAGGGGGCAGAGCCAAGATGGCGGAGTAACAGCACATACATTCTAGAGCGCTCCTGCCAAGGCCAGCCAAATACCTGGAGCTGCAGAACCCACAGAATGATGGGGTAAAGCAAATCTCCAGCCCAAGACAACCTGGAAGGTCACCGGGAAGTGTCTATCACACTAGAAGCAGAGTACAGTCTAGTGTGGGCAGAGAGTACACAGAGGGGACCTGAGCAAGCCTTGGGGAGACTGCATTGCTCTCACCTGTGGTGGTTTCCAGACTTCATGACGCCAAAATGCTGAGGATAAATTGGAAAGTCAGTGGAAAAAAAAACCTGTGGGAACAGTGCAGGAGAGTGGAGTGGTCCAGCCCCAACCCAAGGTGGTGGAGAAGGGCAGAGGAGCCCGTAGCAGCCACAACAGCAGCAGGGCAATGGCAGTGGCTATTTCTAGAGCTCTAGACCCACAGAGTGTGGGGGCAATCGAGCAGCTGACATTACACCCTCCATCCTCACTGAAAGCAGAGAACTACCTTGACAAAGAGCTCAAAAGTCAAGTAAATGGTTGGGGAAATGAGCAAAAACCAGAAAAAGAATCAGACTATAGAATCTTACTTTGGTGACAAGGAAGACCAAACCCTAACCCTAAATTCCTTTACCTACTGGGGTGCCCTCCTGTGCCATATATCCAAGTTTGTTAGCATCTTTGCTAAAATATTCTTCTGAGAATAATAATATTAGAGAAAAAGGAGGAGGAAGAGGAGGAGGAAAAGAAAAAAATGGCATGTATATAAGGCTTTAAGACTTTCATAGCAATGTCCATAGGCTTACAACAACACCGTGAAGGGCAGTGTTAGTATTATCTCCCTTTTATATCTAAACTAAGGAAATTGAAATGAAAAGTGATTAAGTGACTTGAACAGAGTGTCTGAGCCAAGATTTGAATCCAGGTCTTCCTGACTTCAAGGCTAGTGATATATCCACTTTGCCCCATCTGCCTCAACTAGAACTAAAACATAGCACTCTAGATGTGATATGAATAGGGATGAGGAACCTCTCTCATTTTACATGGCAACTTTTTTTTTAAACTAGGCACATAACACCATTAACAACACCATTAATAACCCCCTCTGCACTGCCCCCCCCCATTTTTCTTAATATCTATTGTCTAAATTATGTCTCCCTATTGTAGACCAGTTTATATTTCTAAGTTCATATGAAATACTTAAAAAAAATTTTTTTAAAGGTATTCAAAGCACCTTATTCAACTGAGTCTTAACTTTTCCACAAAGGTTAAATGACTTCCCTGAAACACAGCTTAGGATTAATTCATTCATAAACCATGTTGTTATCACTGGAGGAGATACAAAGAAAATTAAGGTACTCTTATGAAGCTTGACCCCTAGTATGGTAATATGCCAAATAAATAACTATATAATTTTAAAACATGCTATAAGAAAATGAATGTGATAAGGGAAGTACCATGTGAATTTCCAAGAAAGGAAAGATCATTTATGACTTGGGAAATCAGGAAAGGATTCATAAGGTAGTTGTCATCTGAACTGAGTTTAGAAGGATAGGCAGAGTTTTTGCAGACAATGATGGCAGCAGGTTGTGCTGAAACAGAGAGGGAAAAGTACTTCCGGTACGAGGAATGGTTTGGACAAAGACATGGAAGTGGGAAAATGCTAGCTGTAGCAGAGAACTCAAATTAGCACAATTTGACTGGGGCCATTGTCTATTAGAATCACAGAATCATAAAATATTAGAACTGGAGTTCATAAATCGTAAAATTTAGAGCAGAATAGTAGACCAACACCCTTATATAGACAAAGAAATTAATGGAAAGAATTGCCTAAGATTACGTGAGTTACTGGCAGAGCCGAGACTAGCACCCAATACTTTCTGACTTTCTTGTATTTTCTACTACACCACTCTCTCCTTTCCTACTGTTTTAGTTTCTCTAAACAAGAAGTCTTTCTCTCATAAGATTTCCCAACCCTGTCACTTTCCCTTCTTCTTGAAACTTCAATACAATGTTCTTGTTGATTTTTGCTTTTCTGAAAGTCAGTTAAACTAGCCAGAGGAAGCTGCCTCAGGAGAAGACTGTGCTTCCTACCACCATAGCAGGAAGTCCCATGTCAGCTATGTTTTCCTTTTTGCCTTACTCCCTGTATGCTAAAGAAAGCAGACAGGTGACTGCACCTCGATGCTTTTAGAGAAACCAAAGAATTTGGATGGAGACCAACGGCCAAATTTGGACAGCGCAGTGTCGCCTTGCGGTGCCTTGCATGTGTGTGGCAATCTGCTAAGGTGCTATTATGTAAATAAACCTAATGGACAAGATGGAAACCATCCAGTTCAGAAGGCATAATTTGACAAAGCTGCAAGATAATGCAGCTAGAACAACATAGAAAGAGTCTGAACTGGAAGGATGACTAGATATGACATTAGGAGACAACCTGCCCAGTACAAGATAGAGGCAGGAGCTTGGAAATACATCCAGATTGTGTTAATGGTTTATCTTCCCAGAATCATAGAACCATGAGATATTAGAGTGAGAAGCATCTTTATCAACTGATTAGTTATCCAAACCCTCATTTTGCAAATTGAGAGGTAAAAGCACTTACCTAGACGAAGCAGAACAGTATAACGGATAGAATACTTGGAGTCAGGAAGACCTCAGTTCAACTCCTGCCTTAGACCCTTAGCAGCTGTGTGATTAGCAAATCACTTAATCTCTCTGAACCTCAACTTGCTCATCTATAAAATCAGGATTATAATAGCACCTATTGCAAAGGGTGATTTTGAAAAGGATGTATTATAGTATATCCAAAGAACTTTGCATTTGTTAAAAGATTATCAAATTGAATTATTATTTTTCCCTACAATCATCCAGTGTCAGAACCAGGATTTGACCCCAGTTCTTCTGATTTCCAATCCAATAGTCCACTGTTCTACCCACTGTACTACTCTGCCTCTCATACCTCAGGAGACTTTTCTGCCATGGTGACTTCTGTACCAATATTTTCCTGGTAAACTCTTCCATTAGGCTGCTTCACTATACTTTTTTTTTTGTTTGTTTGGTGGGGGTGTTCCCAAGTTTATTGGAAAGGAAACAAAAGTAAATAATAAACAGCTCCTCTTAGTGTTTCATCCCAGTTGTGGGCTAGGTAACTTGCAGATTGGACAAACTGCCAAAACCCAAGAATTTCAGCATTTCTTTGGTAGTAGGGTCCACTTCAATGATCTCCTGATAACTAGTGGAGACCATGAGAACATAATTATCCCTCCTTTCTCTTTCTTTTTCTTGCAGTTTGATGGAAATACCTCTTCTGGGACCTCTCTGGATCTGCTTCATCAGATGAGTAACATCTGGTTGTGCAGCTTCTTGCTGGAGATGATGGAGATCTTGCACATGTACTTGTTAATGTGGATGTCATTGCCCAGGCCAGTGGAGTATTATGGTGATGACTTGCTCTGCCTTCTTCACAGTCTTGGTCCATGCTTGCCTGGGGCAGTATGGGAAGAGAGGGGGGAAAGGTGAAGGGAACCTTGATTATATATATTAAAGATAGTAAAGTAATTAGCCTTTTACTCTCTTACTCTAATTCTCAAGTGCTTTTGAATAAGTATGATTTAGAGCTTCACTGGAACCCAAAATCAGGCAGGTACATTAGTACATTAGAGCTTTTCCTAATGTGACTCCAGTGGTTCTGTTGTGGTTTGTCCTTTGTTCTCAAAGAGGACTATGACATCAGGAAAATGGTGCCATGACTTGCAAATGAGTTGGATTTGAGGGAGGGAGGGCTGTGCAAAGTCACCAGCCTCTCTTTCTCCTCCAGAGTCATCTGGGGCCAATGGTCAGATATAGATCAAGACAACTGGAGATGGCCCCAGATGCAGTGGGAGACCTTGGCCCTTTTAAGGTAGGGTCTTTTCAAGTTCTCACTTTGAGTAAGGCAACACCCATTCAGTAATTAGGCTTATTTAAAAAGTGAGTCAAGGGATGGCCCTCTGAGAAAAAAAAATCAAACTGGGAGGGGAAAACCCTCAGGGTTGCTGGCTGAAACAGTTACTATTTGCTAGTGGTTCTGTAATCTCATCAATGAAGATATTCCCTCCAGTGCTGCAGATTGAAACCCCAGTATACCTGACTATCTCATCAGTTAAATAATATAAAGCCACTAAGGGTAAAATCCAACTCTTAGGTAGGTACTCAAATGAATCACTTACTTCATTGATTTGGACGTTCCCTTCAGTGGTATAAGTCACCACTCATCTGTGCAAGTCTATGCCATGTGACTCATGCTGCTCTATTCCTTTAATTTCATCACAAGGTTTTTAAACAATGTACTAGAGACCTTTCTGAAGTTGTCAGGGTGCCAGGGGAGCACTTGGTTTCCTACCTCCCTGCCCTTGCCACGTGATCAGCCCCTCTTCTTTTCCTATCGTGTAATTCCTTGACAACATCTTTTACTCTCATTTTTCTTTGAAGTTCTTCATTGGTCATATATCACATCCTGTTTATACTGACCATGTACTTCTCTGTTTCCTCTGTATGATAACCCTTAGGTACAGGGATTAAGAATAATTAGGTCACCATGTCCATTACTAAACCAAAGCAAAACATATTCTGTCTACTTTATTGAGTAGTGGGTCAAGGTTGTAAGATGCCTAATTTACTAGGAAAGATATAACAAATCCCAACTCCTGACTTGCAGAATCTTAGGGTTGGAAGGACCTGATATTCAATGCTTGATATTTAGAGCCATGTCTTATAATTGTTTTTTCAATCCGAATGAAATCTAGTAAGGAGAAAAAAAGCAGAGGATGTAAAGGAGAAAAAAAGTGGAGAGGATAGTTATATAGTGAGACAGTCTTATAATGGGAATAATCATGCCAGGAGGGGATACATCTATCCCTTAAAGGGTAAAGGGGCATGTGATTGGAATACTATGCCGGGGGGCCAGATCTGACCCATCCCTAGCTTGCTGACCAACAAAAACAGTTGGCAAACTCAATTTGGCCCTCAAGCAGCAGTATGGAGGTCCTGGCTTGAAAGAGTCCAAATTATGGTTGAGGAAAAGGGAGGGAGGAGGGAAGGGAATAAACGTTTATATAGTGCATACTATGCACCAGTCACACTGTTAAGCACTCTTACTATTATTATCCACATTTTACAATTGAGGAAACTGAGATGAACAGGCGTTAATAAACTTGCCCAGAATTACACAGCTAGAAAATGTCTGAAGGCAGATTTTAAACTCATGTCTTCCTAACTCCAGGGTCAGTGCTCTGCCCAGGGTGTCACCAGCTGCCTCTGAGTTCACCTGGCTCGGGAAAAAGACTATGGCTAAAGTACCCTGTGGGTGGTGGCCAAGACTGGAGGATAGTTACCCTTACATAAAAGTGTGTGGGCCAGTGGGGGACCATGAGGTGGACAGAAGCACATTCTCTCAGATGCTGGTGCACTGTTATTGTTTGGTGATGTCTGACTCTTCATTTGGGGTTTTCTTGGCAAAGATGCTGGAGTGGTTTGCCATTTCCTTCTCCAGCTCATTTTGCAGGTGAGGAAACTGAGGCAAACAGGGTTAAATGACTTACCTAGGGTCACACAGCTAGTGAGTGTCTGAGGTCAGATTTGAACTCAGGAAGAGGAGTCTGCCCTATGGCACTACCTAGCTGTTCCATTACGTCCCTTGCTAGGGCCCAGATGGAGTCAGGAAACAAACAACAGGTCAGATAGGACTGAAATGACTGAACAACAACAACAAAAATTGCTCCTTTGTTGGTATATTTTCTCTCTCCTTTTCCAACTATTAAATTCCCTCCTAGCTTTTGAATCCACCTTCTCCAGAAAGTCAGATCTTCCCTCCTCCCCTCTTCTAACTCAGGGCTTTGTTTCACAATACTTTAATGCAATGCTGTATGTTATAGTCAGCTTTGTTCTTATCCCTTAATAAACTAAACTCTGGAAGGACAAGGAATGTGTTTTATCAATTTGTTATCTTCTCCAGGATTCAGTATGGTGCTCTGCACACAATAGGTACTTAAAATAAATAGTGGTTATAGAATGAATAAGGAATAAATGACCTCAGGGTAATAGTCCAGCTGTACCCATCTAGGAATCTGCTCTATGACATCTCTGAAAAGTGGCCAAAATTCAAGGCCTAAGATTTTCTCTTCTGCATTGAAAGCTTTGCATATGCCAGTTAGCCCCCCAAAATCATGACAGCTGATGTTTCTATAACACTGAAAGGTTTACAAAATCCTGCATGTAAATTATCCCCATCTTGTGAGAAAGGTAACACAGAAATGATTAACCTCATTTTAAAAGATACAAAAATGGTGGTTCTGAAAGGATCTGAATTTGGTTATTCATATTGTCAGAACTGGAAACAGAATCTGAACCCTGGTCTTTTCTTACTCCAAGTCCAACACATTTGCCATCGTACCATACTGTATTGTCTTTCCAGTGTATCTGCCATAGACAGGCCAGTTGGGACAAGGCTCTAGTTGTTACCGTTGTTTGGTCATTTCAGTCGTGTCCAACTCATTGTGACCCCATTTGAGATTTCCTTGGCAAAGATACTAGAACAGATTGCCATTTCCTTCTCCAGCTCATTTGACAGATGAGGAAACTGAGGCAAACAGGGTTAAGTGACTTGCACAAGGTCACACAGCTAGGAAGTGTCTGAGGCTGGATTTGAACTCAGAAAAATGAAACTTCCTGATCCCAGGTCTGGCACTCTGTCCACTGTGCCACCTTGCTGCCCCTCTCCAAGGGTCTAGGGATTCTGAAAATTCAGATATTCATTGTATTATACCTGGACTCTCTTTTTCCTTAGTAGGTCTCCCTGTCATGAATGAAGGGAATACTCTAACTAATGGGACCTAGAAAGTTTGACTTTTTATTGAGCCTGTGGAAAATGTTTGCTTCTTCTCTCTGGCTCTTCTCATTCCCTAGCTGAGAAGCATTCTGTAGAGATTTAGAACACTACCTTCTTCTAGCTCTATTAGGTTTTTTGTTTTATGTTGTACCCTAAGAGCTATATAAGATCATACTCTAAATTGAATTATTAAAGTGGTTGTACTACTATCCCTACCATATATACAATTGGAAAGTGAGTTTCTTTCTTCCAGCCCTCATCACCTCTGTATTATGAATGAGGAAGCAGCTACCTTCCTGTGTGTGTGTGTGTGTGTGTGTGTGTGTGTGTGTGTGTATGTGTGTGTGCATGTAAGTGCAAGGCTTTTTTTTTTGTTTGGGTAGTAAACTCTCCTTTCTTTTTTGCTACTGTTTTTACTTATTTTAATTTTTCTCTGGGCTATGGTACAAGGAGCACTATGGCATCTGTGCGGCTGTTCCAACATCAGGTGTATATTTTTTCCCTTTACTTTCTACCTATTCAATTCTGAGTCTCAAGTTAACTTGATCAGGGCCCCTGTAATTCTTTAGCAGGAAAGGGCAGTGAAAAGCTGGTTTGACTTGTCAAGCCAGGTTTCTTAACCAGAATGTTGAACCAAAGCAATAACATAGAAGGCTGCTGCAGCCTCCCACCAAGAGCCAAGTGGTCCCAAGGTATCTATTATAGACAAGGAATCTCTCAAATGAGATGATTTTCATTGGTGAAAAGAGATCTTGGGCACTGAAAGGCATAACAATCTAAAAACCTTCCCATATCTATCTGCTATGTCCACCGTTAACATTTTCAAAATAGATTTTTTTATTGATATCTTTTGGTTTTATATTCTAGATTTCCCATCCCTTCCCACAGAGCCATCCCATAAAACAAAGAACTTTCTCAAAGAAAAAAAGATTTAAAAAATTCAGTAAAACCCATTAACATGTCTATAACTGTATATATTTGTACAATGTGCCCGTAGATATACCACCTCTGTAAAGTAGTGTTGGGAAGATGTCTTTGCATATCTTTTATTTGAAGATAACCTTTGTCATTATACTTTTCAGCATTCATTTTCTTTTGAAAATTTTTATAATTTAATTTTTTCAATTTATTAACATTTATTTTCTTTTTCTCCCACCTCTTCCATCAGAAAAATAAAAATGAAACCATTGTAACATATATTAATATATATTTGGCATGAGGGTTAAGCCAATTAAAAAAGCTGAAAGACTAGATATTTTCTTCCTTAGGAATTTTAAAATTTCCTCAAAATAACCTTCATGTCCAAGAAGTTGAGTAATTGCAATTGTCTCTACAGACCAAGATACCAGGAGGCCTGACGTGGTAAGAACCTGATGAATTGATAGAAGAAAAAGGGTAATTCTGAATCGTAACACATTCAACTGAGCACTCCCACCACTGCCAACTCTCATACTCTGGCAGAGCAGCACAGCCTGGCACACTAGATAATGCTCTGGGTTCTACTCCGCAATTATCCTTGCTTCTGCTATATTCTCCACTAGTATACTCTGTCCCTCCCCTCATCCCACCATTGTGTGGAAATTAGCAGCAGATCTCGACTCCACCCATCTCCCACTCTGTGTTGAGGATGGAAGATACAGAAAAGGGAAGATACATGCTTTATGTGTGGCAGCAACAGGCTGTACTGCAGCATCACTCAATAGGAGAACTAAGGAAAGAGTGAACTGAGGCAGAGTGTCCACCTGTATACTCACAAATATATCAGCACCAAACCTGAAGGAAAGTGGGCTGTCATGTAGTTTGTCCCCCAGAAGTCAGTTGGGGAAAGGGGACTGTCATCTAGCTAAGACATCTAGCTGAGACCAGTTTGTCTCCCAGAAGTCACTTGGGGAACAAACCAAAGCTGGCGAAAAACATATTCCCCAACACTGGAAGAGGCTGAGACAGTTTTGATGTCTAGACTTTGAGAGATTCACTAGGAAGAATGGTCAGAAAGTAAGCCACAGGAGAAGATAAGGAAAAAAATACTAAAATTATCAAAGATCTCAGGAGGATGTAAATTCAATTAAAAATCTTGAGCACAAGCAGATAAATCTATAGGGAAGATACAAATAACAGAAGGGATGATGGCCTCTAGGACATCTAAACGAATCCAAACATCTCTTAATATATATTGCAAGACAAAATAAAAGTAATGAAACACCTGATGAGGCAGAAGACTGTGGATTCCTAAGAGACATGTCCTTGAATGCTTCAAGAAAAAAATAGGAATTGTGAAAGTAGAGCATGACTTACAGAACTGAAATAGTCAGAAAAATAGGGAAAAAGCTCTCTTCAAAGAAACAAAAGGGAACAACTTATTGGGAATGAAAATACACAAAAGCAAAGGATAATCTGGAACAAGATAAACAAAAAGCAATAACTTTAAAAGAACACATAGTGTCAATACAAGTAAAACCTATTGCTCTCATAGACAGGATGCACAGAGACAAGTTAAAGATCATAAATCTTCTAAAAGTACTTGACAAGGAAAAAAACCAAAACACCACATAATGCAAGATAGTATAGAAAAGCTATCCAGGCCTTTAAAAACTGGAAAAGTATCATTTGAAAGAATCTACAGATCAACTCCAGAAAACAAACAAAAACATTATGTCGCAAACTCTAGATCAAATAAATAATGGTTAAATTGAACAATTTGATGACAACGAATTCTGAAAGTTACCCTGGGAGAAAGATCTTCAAATATAGAGGAAAGGAAAAGACAAAACTATTGCATGCCCACCAGAAACCACAGGAAAGGATGGAATAATGTGTTCCAGTGAACAAAGGAGCTTAAGATTCAATTCAAGCTGATATACCAATAAAACTTGAGCTTATTCAACAATAAAAGGGGATATATATTCAGTAAAAAAGAGGCATTTGAAAGATTTTCCCCTCCCCTCCAAAAAAACCCCCCAAATACCAAAAAAAACTTGAGCAGATTATTTGCTTTGCAAACCTCTCAGATAATAGAAACACAAGAAAGGTAAATGAATATAGTTGCAAAGACAGCATGAATAAGAAAAAAATAAATTAACCCATCTCTAGAAACTATTAAAAAGAAAAAAACTAAGAAGAGTTGAAAAACAACAAAATAGCCACAGAGGAACAATTAAGAGATTTCTTTCTATGGACGGGTACTCAAGGAAAGAAACATAGAAAAGGAACTCAATTAGTGATGATGGTAGAGGTACAGTCCTAAAATACCACAGCTCCTACACCCCTTCTTACAAACAAATCAATGTTTTTAGTGAGATGAAACCATAAAATGAAAAAAGAGCATAAAAAAGTAGAGGGAAGAGAGCAGATAAAAGAGAATGCATTATACTCTAATCAATTCACTGTAAACACTAATCTCTTAGAGAATGACTTTTGGTGTAATGCATTTGTTAGTTTATATATTTGGAGTAGCAAAGTCTTTAATGATATCAGAGACATTTGATACGAAGACTTTTTTTCTTTCAAACACTTCTCTTTCTATCCTAAATTCATTAATTTTCTCTGTGCAAAAACTTTTCAATATCATATCAATATTAAATATTGTATCTTTTGCGATTATCTCAGACTCATTTGGTTAAGAATTCTTTTCCTACCGGTGTCTTTCTAAGGTATTTTTCTGTCTTCTCGTTTTGTTTATAAATTATAAAGATTATAATCTTTAGTAGGTTACATATCCATTTTGATTTTATGGTGGAACGTGGTGTAAACTATGAGTTTAAGCCTAATTTCTGCCAGATTGCTGTATATTTTTTCCATCAGTTCTTTTCAAATGGGGCATCAATTCCTAAGTAATGTGTTGTCCACTTTATCAGATGCTGCATTACTGAATTTCATCTTCTATGATTCTCCTTTGCCTAGTCTGTCTAGCTTAGTCTGTTTCATTGATCTACTTTTATGTTTTTAAAACTAGTACCAAAAGTTTTTTTTTTAATGACTTCTAATTATAATATAGTATGAGGTGTACCAGTGTTGGGTAGGTAGGTGTGCAATGGATAAAATGCTGCACCTAGAGTCAGGAAGACTCATCTTTCTGAACTGAAATCTGGCCTCAGACACTTACCAGCCATGTGATCCTAGGCAAGTCACTTAACCCTGTTTGTCTCAGTTTCCTCATCTGTCAAATGAACTGAAAAAGGAAATAGCAAACCATTCCGGTATCTTTGCCAAGAAAACCCCAAATAAGGTCATGAAGAGTCAAATACAACTGATCAAGCACAAGTTATCTTTCATTGATACCTTTTTTCACTATTTTTCTTTTTTCCTTCAAATGACTTTTGATATTACTTTATCAAGTTCTGTAGTTTTGTAGTTTAATGGTACAGAATTACAACTGAATGAATTTCAGTACTATCATAATTTGTATTGTGTTGGGACAGCTCAGCTATGAACACTGAACTTCTGTCTAAATTTTTCTTTCTTTAATGAACGTTTCTCATTGAGTATTGATGATTAATAATTGACAAGATGATGTTATAATTATTTCCTTTCCCGTATATTATTAAGTACAATTTGGTATGAAGAAGGAGTCCATCTTGGACTTTATCATAAAGGGTTTATTTAATAAAGTACTCAAGTGACTCCTTCATAAAGTAATATCCTGGCAAGAACCCCTACTTCAACTTTGTAGAAGGTACTAGTGTATTGGGGAAGGGGGTAATACCACCCAATAAATCAATCAGAACATATTTTACTATATGCTTGGTTAAAAAAGTCACATAAAAATAATTGCTACCCTTAAGAAGCTTATGTTTTCTGAGGAAAAGTCATACACATATGTAAAAATGTACAAAACAAATATACACATATAATATGAACTCTATTCAACTGGGAAGGACTGGTAGAGTTGATTATTCAGTGATGAACTTTTTACCAACAGAATTAGGTTTCTAAAGTTGCCAGGTAGTTCACTTAACTTGAAAAAGAATTATCCAAATCCATATGACTATACTACTCTATAAATGTATTTTACTATATTCCATGCTATAATATAGCACATATTATATATAATTATGTATAGAAGGCATCATGAATAATACAGAAGAGATTATAAACAAATAAATGTGTACATGCATATGCACACAGCATATGCATATTTATGTGTAGATATACATCTGTATATATATATACACATACATGTATTTTTGTTGATCTGTTTATGGCAAAAAAAGGTATTCAAAGCTGTTTAGTTCATCTGAACACCCTCTGTAAATGATCAAGTGCTTAGATAGAGATAATTTTGTCTGTACATCTCATTTTATAGATGAGGAAGCAGACCCAGAGAGATGAAATAAATTGTTCAATATCGGCTAAGTTGTAAGTAGCTGAACTAGAGCTCCATTGCAGGCTTTCCGGCTCTAAGACCAGAGCTGTTGTTTTCTTTTTCACGGCATCATAGCTCTCTTCACTGTCTTGTAGTTATTCAGACCAACACTTCCTAACAAGGCATTCTGAATTCCCTATCATAACTAAAAAATGAGTCCCACAGGGCTGTGCTATAGAAATACAAAGAAACCCCTAAAGCCATAGAATACTTTAAAGCTTGCTTCAATGGAAGTTTTTCCATCTCTGCGTCTTTCAATGCATAGATATAAAGGTTTTACTACAGAGCTGGCCTTCGTCACTGAAAGAGGCTTGTGCTGCTGCTGTTTCTACCAGTGTCAGCCTCTGGAGAGTTACCCATTTACTGTACAATGGATTAACAGCCAGAGAGCCTGGTTTGGAACCGGCTTCTGTTCTTGGCTCTCTGGGTAGTTGTGAACAAAGCACTTTATCTCAAGTCCTCAACTTCCTCCTCTGTAAAATGGGGTTAATCACAGCACTTGTCTCGTGGGATCACTGCTAGCCTCAAATGTGATAACATGGGCTTTGTAAGCTTTAAAGTGCTATAGAAATACTATTTTATTATTATCTCTAGTGGTTCCTTATCTCTTTAAGGATCAACTATAAACGTCTCTGTTTGGCATTTAAAGCTCTATGTAATATTGACCCCAACCGACCTTTCCAACCTTATTATATATGATTCTCCTTCCAAACACTATAATCCAGCCAAGTTAGCTTTCTTTCATTTCTTCATATACAGGATTCTATTTCCCATTTTCATGCCTTTGCACTGGCTATCTCCTTATGACTAGAACACCCTCCCTCTTTATCTCTACCTCTCAGACTCTACTTTCCTTCAAGACTCAATTTTAATTGCTACCTTCTACATAAAGGCTATCCTGATCTCCCAGATGCTAGTGTCTGTAACTTAAATATATGTTTCAAGATAAAATACAATATATTATCAAATAATTTATAATATAAAATATAATACAAAAACTTATAACATTATGATATCATAATGTATTATTTGTAACGTATTTTACATGCACTATAGTGTAAGATACTATGTGCACACGGTACGCATATACGTATAGTATACTGTATGTATATGCGTACCGTGTGCATATATGCACATATATGTGTGTACATGTGATGCACACATGTATGCATGTGTGTACACACATATATGTGTGTTTATATGCATATACGTGTGTGTGTGTATCCTGAAACTTGAGGGCAGGGACTATTACACTTTTGTTTTTATATCCTCGGTGCCTGGCACTTATAAGACACACAATCAATTCCTATGGATAGATTTGTCTATGTGTCTCAGGCTTTTTGACATCATTAGAATTGCTGAGCTTTCCATTACCATCATAAAACAGATCTCAGGTCACTTCTCAAATTTTTCATTCATTTCTCACTTTCCTTGTTTGCCAATGTGCAGTTCAGTTCCTTTGAGAAGATGCTATAATGACAGGAAAAATAAATTTATAAAAGGATTAGTGAAGCATCTCCTCAGTAACATTTTTTAAAATCTATCCAAAAGCCTTCCAATCCCTGTTCGAGAAAGCATCATTTTAATATTAACCTTATGAGATGCGATGATTTTGAATTGATTCTCTTTTCACAGTTTTAGAGAATGAGAGTAGATTACAAAAATGGAAAGGAAGAGCTAGAAAAAGGGACATTAAAGTTGAATCACCTCTTTTTACAATACAGAAACCTGGGTCTAGAGAAGTTAAGCCCTAGATCTATGAGGTGCTGAGTTAGGATTTCAGGGAGACCCACAACCTGTACACAATAGTTCTCCAAAGCAGTAGCTTTGCATTGGTAAAATGTTTTTCTTGCTTCTCAATTTGTTTGAATGGATGCTGTTGATGAGTTAGTGGAATAGGCCTTCTCTTAGCAGAAAAAGGCCAAGGTCTCCCATTGCATCCTGGGCCATCTCCACTCATCCTGATCAATATCTGGTCACTGGATTCAGATGGCTCAGGAAGAGAAACTGAGGTTGGTGACCTTGCACAGCCCTCCCTCTCCCCAAAACAAATAGCTATTGCCTGTCATGGCCAAGTGGAATTTAGCTCTAGGCTTCTGCTTTCTGAAAGGAAGGGAGTGAAGAGAGGTTAGCTAGGTGACTGAGCCATTACTTATTGCTGAAGTAGACAGCTGTTAGCCGTGGAACTGGAAATATCCTGAAAGGCTCCTTGGCTTTAAAATTTGGTAATGATATTGAAGAAAGTGTTCTTTCTCCATTACCTAGTGTTACATTGATAGGGAAATCTGTGTGTTTGGGTAATGTGCTCCAAAGGCAAATATCCCAACTCACAATCACATTAATGAGTCAGGGACCAGAGCTCCCAGCACTATGCCTCCTCAGGGCTCCTAAAGTACCTATGAGAGATTGGGTTTTTTTTTCAAATGTTCTAAAATTCACAAGTACCCACAGGTGTTGTTTCCCATCACTTTACCAAAGCCCTACCTCTGTGCTCCAAGATTTCCAGCTGACAATAAATTTAGTTAGACAGTCTTAAGTTGTTTTAAGAAAAACATACTTACTAAGATGTTTTAGTAAAAGCAGTTTATATAAAACATCTTCCAAACATCTGTAGCACATTCTTCCATGAGTACATACAGTCAGGGTAGAAAGTGGGTTCAGGCTTAGGGAGAACATGTGCCAGAGGTAACTAACAACTACTTTCTGAAAGTACTTTTCTTTATGCTCAAGAATTTGTCCTTAGGCATGATGTAGTTTCTTTGCTGAGTTCCTCATGGAGATATGAATCTATGCCCAGTCTGTCCTTGGCTCTTAATGTAGACACTACTTGGGATACTGATGGGATGATGGGAAGTCCAAAAATCTTCTGAACCCTTAGAGGCTCTCAAAGTTCTCCTCCAGCCAAAGGTTGCCAGGGCAGAAGTCCTAGGCCAAAGTTAAAGCCCAAACCTTTTTTTTTCTTCCTCACCATACCCTGAAAGTGCTTCCTCCAGAGGGGTTTTATTAGAATACCACATTTACTCAAATCTCTAAAAAATCTCAGTTCTAAACTAATCTGGCATTTTATAGGTGATTTCTGGGGTATGGCCAAGTTTCCTTAGCCAATGTGAAACATGATTCCTGGGCAAAGCTATTCTAGTTCAAAGGAACAAGACCTCTGATTGATTAAAAATAAAGCCAGTGACTGATTAATGGATTGGTTGATTAACACTAAAATCTATTATTAGGATTGATTATTTTCACCTTATTAAGGTACTATGGAGTAGCTAGGTGGCCCAGAAGATACAGTCCCAGCCAGAAGTCAAGAAGACTCAGCTTTATGAGTTCAAATCCAGCCTTAGACCCTTACTAGGTGTGTGACTCGTGGCAAATCACTTAACACTTTTTACCTCAGTTTCTTCATCTATAAAATGAGCGGGAGAAGGAAATGGGAAACCATTTCAATATCTTTGCCAATGGGGTCATGAATAATTAGACGCAACTGAAATGCCTGAATCACAACAAGTTACAGTACCAGAGAATATTATTGGTTATTTAAGTGTGTTGGGAATGACTATTATCTTCTCCAAAATTCAAAACAGATACAGATATTGTATTCAGTGTCACATTTTGGGAAAGGCCATTGACAACCTAATGGACTTTGAGAGGAGGGCAACAAAGAAGGTGAGAGGAGAGGAAACCATGTTCTACAAGGATCAGGTAAAAGAATTAGAGATGTTGAATCTGAAGAAAGAAAGAAAGACTTAAAGAGGACACTATACCTATCCCCAAGTATGTGAAGAAAAAAATGGATTAGCCTTATTACCAACGAGACTCTAAATACAAAATCAGGAACAATGGATGGAGGATGCAGAGAGGCAGGTTCAACCCAACATAAGTGAAAGTTCATGACAACCAGAGCTGTTCAGATTGAGGGTAGCCAGGATAAGGAGAGAAGCAGTCAAGTGAAAATAAAATATTTGCATAAATATCTCTGATAAATGTCTGATCCTGAAGATATATAGGTAACTAACAGAAATATATTTGACCAAAAGATATTTCCCAATAGAAGACTAATACACTTCTTCAGGATTGGAAGCTGAGCTCTCTGATGAGTTGTTGATGAAGATGTGACTTGGGCCCTTCATTCTACAAAGCAATTTTGAATTATGTGAAGAAAGTGGGTCAATATCTATACCATTTAAAAAGTTAATTTATGGCATAAAACAAGTATTTCCATAACATAGTATAATCAAAAGATAATTGTACATGAAACTACAAATCTACTATATACAACTTTCTATTCCTTTAAAATATGCAAGATTATCATGTAAATTTCTTTTTTTCTTTCCTCCCCCCAACCCTAGAAATGGCTTCCATTAGACAGCAACAGGTCCATACACGCATACATGCATACATATGTATGTATATATAGGGACGTATGTATGTAAAATTATTCTGCACATACTTCTATTATCAGTTCTTTCTTTGAATGCAGATAGCATCATTCTGTATATGTTCTTTATATTAATTTGTATATTTATAATAGACAAAACAACTTATTCATTCAAAGTTGTTCTTAAAACAATACTGCTGTTACTGTATACAATGTTCCTTTGGTTCTCCTCATTTTACTCTTCATTATTTCATGTAAGTCTTTCTATGTTTTTCTAAAATCATTGAACTCATCATTTCTTATAGCACAGTAGACATTCCCCAATTGATGGGCATCCCTGTAATTTCCAGTTCTTTGCCACTATAAAGAGGTGGTATAAAAATTTTAGCACATTTAGGTTCTTTTATTTTTTCTCTAATCATCTTTGGAAATATACTAAATATTGCTGGGTCAAAGGGTATATGTAGTTTAATAACTCTTTGGGCATAATTCTAGATGGTTTTCCCAAAAGGTTGGGTCATTTTACAATTCCACCAGCAATGAATTAGTGTCCCAATTTTTCCATATCCTCTCCAACATTTGATACTTTCTCCTTCTATCATTTTAGCCAATCCAGTAGGTATAAAATGATACCTCAAGGTTGTTTTAATCTGCATTTCCCTAATCAATAATGATTTAGAACTTTTTATATGACTATAAAATGTTTTGATTTCTTTACTGGAAAACTGTCTGTTCATATCCTTTGACCATTTATCATTTGGGGAATGACTTGTACTTTTATAGATTTGAGAAAGTTCTTTTTGTACAATAATGTGCAATCACCTATGTATTTTAAATGAGACCTTTTTCTGATAAACTGTCTGTAAATTCTTCCCCTCCAGTTTTCTGCTTTCCTTTTAATCATGGCTATATTTATTTTATTGGTGAAAAAATCTTTTAAAAAAATTGAAATTATCGATTTCATACGTAATTTTGCTATCTCTTGTATATTCATAAATTGTTCACTTATGCATAACTGGTAAGTAATATGTTACATGTTCTTCTAATTTTCATGTAAAAACCTCTTTAGATCTATTCATGCATCCGTTTTGATCTCATCTTGATAAATGGTGTGAGATATTGATCTATGCCCAGTTTCTGCCATACTGCTTTCCCATTTTCCCAACAATTTTTACCAAATGATGAATTCTTATCTCCAAATCTTGTCTTTACATTTATCAAATGAAAGGTTGTCATGTTTGTTTACTGCTATATATTATATGTCTACTCTATTCTATTGATCTACCCTTCTATTTCTTAGCCAGTACTGGATAGCTTTGGTAATTACAATAAATGTTTATACCTTGTGGCAATGATTCTATGGCTGGGCATATACCCCAAAAATGTCAGTGAGAAAAAAAGAAAGCTCCTATATGCACCAAAACATTCATTATAGCACTCTTTGTGTAAATAAGGAACTGGAAAAACAAAGTCCAGTTCAGGGATAGTTTAGTGTAAGTGTTGACCTCTTATGTTCTTCTAACTCAGAGGACAAAAAAGGGGAAAAAAAGGTAGAAAATGTCCCTTTTCTCTGTTACCAGTTTCATGTAGTCCTTATAAAAAAAATTAATGTATTGGACCTGTTCAAATATATAACTGACCATCACTTCTCCTGGCAAGCTGAAAGATTTAGTTGTACTTTGGAAAGTTTTCCATGTAGACTCTAGGGCTTTGTACTTATTTGGATTTCTAAATACAATTTATCATTTTATCTCATCTGTTATCCAAGGATAGTTCTGTCAAAGCTCAGCCAAGTATTGGCAATACTGCAGAAACCTCTGAAGAATGAATAAAAGAAAAGTGTCTTAAAGCTACACAAAGTAAATGAAAGTTTGAAATATCATTATGAAAGTTAACCCAATACTTGGAACATGTAAAAAGAAAAATCAGATTCCTAAGGTGGGAAGGAACACTGAAATATCACATCTTCTCAGATCCAGTATCATGACAGAAATATATCTATAAAAACCTAGTATGATAATTATGTATCCATGTGGCACAGTAGATAGAGTCCTGGACCTGGAGTCAGGAAGACTCATTTTCCTGAGTTCAAATCTAAACTCAGACACTTAATAGCCTGGGTAAGTCACTTAACCCTGTAAGTTTCCTCATCTGTAAAATGAGAAGGAAATGGCAAATCATTACAGTGTCTTTGCCAAGGAAATTCCAAATAGGGTCACAAAGAGTCAAACATGACCTAAATAACTGAGTAACAACATGATAATTATGCACTGTGTTTATCCCTTAAGTTCCTTAGTGACAAGAAGATACTGCATCACCATGACTATATTTACAACCTTTTTCACTTAAGAGGACCTGCTAAAGCTTGTATCCCACTGGCAGAGCTTTTAAGAAACCCTGCATCTAATGTAATAGAAAAGGAAAATGATAATGTTGGAGAAGATAAGGGGAAATTGGGACACTGATGCACTGTTGGTGGAGTTGTGAACTGATTCAACCATTCTGGAGAGCAGTTTGAAACTATGCCCAAAGGGCAAACTCTGCCTACCAGATCCAGCAATACCACTTTTAGGTCTGTATCCCAAAGAGATCAATAGAAAGGGGAAAGGACCTATGTGTACAAAAATATTTATAGCAGTTCTTTGTGTGGTAACAAAGAATTGGAAATCGGGAGGATGCCCATCAGTTGGAGAATGACTGAACAAGTTGTGGCATATGAATGTGATGGAATGCTATTGTGCTGTAACAAGTGAAGAACAAGCAGATTTTGGAAAAGCCTGGAAAGACTTACATGAACTGATGGTGAGTGAAGTGATCAGGACCAGGAGAACATTGTATACAGAAACAGCAATATTGGATCAACTATGGTAGATTTGGCTCTTCTCATCAATACAATGAGCCAAGAACAATTCCAAGACTCATGATGGAAAATGCTATCTATACCCAGAGAATGAACCAATGGGGTCTGAATGCAGATTGAAGTATACTATTTTCCTTTTTTTGTGTTTTTTTCTTTTGTTCTATTTCTTCATTCACAAGATGACTAATATGGAAATATATTTTATGTGATTGCACATATATGACCTATATCAAATTGTTCAGTTGGGCTCAACATCAGTTCACTGCTGAGATTTCAGTTTTATTCATTTGTTTGCTGATGCGCAGTTGCTTTTCCTTCTTAATTCCCTCTACAATCTCCTTAGTAAAAGACATATCATTTATAATTTTCTTTTATATTCAGCCTTAAACT
Organism: Notamacropus eugenii; assembly: GCF_028372415.1. NCBI lineage: Eukaryota > Metazoa > Chordata > Mammalia > Diprotodontia > Macropodidae > Notamacropus > Notamacropus eugenii. The sequence continues at coordinate 467,968,662 of NC_092872.1, read as the reverse complement.
AAAAGCCAACTATGTGTAATATCATGGTATATTTTTTTTCTGCTGATAATTTTCACTTTTGATTGATTTCTGCCCTTTCCCCTTTGGTTTGAGGACAACTGTGGCCTGGGCAAAACTCTAACTAAAAGAAATATGGTTCTCTTCATATCTGCACTTTACTTTCCAAAATCATACATCCGTTCAATTAATTAATCAATTAAAGCCATTTATTAAATTGGCCAGGCCCTGGGCAGGGCTCTGGGGAAACAAATTTAAAAATGAAACAATGACTTTTTTCAAGGAGTCTACATTCTTTTAGGAGAAACAACGAACACACATATGCATATATAGAGATTAAATTTAAACAGAATAAATATCAAGTAGTTAATTATGAGTAATTAGGGAGGAAAGGCACCAGCATTTGGGATTAGAAGATGTAGAAGATGGTGCCTGATGAGCTAAATCCTTAAAGTAGTGAGAGATTCTGTGAAGTGGAGGTGAAAAAGGAGTACATTCCAGGCCTGGGAAATCACCAGTGAAAAGGCACGGAAATGGACTGGATCATGGAATATAGAAAAAGGATTATGAAATATGCATCATAAAAAAGGCTGGAGAGATGGGTTGAGGCCAGGTTGTAAAGGGCTTTAAAGACCAAGCCAAGGATTTTATACTGTATTAATGGGAAAGTGAATGAGCAATGCTTGTTTGGGGCACTGGCATGTGTCCTTAGGTAAGAGTAGAGAGGGTAGAATCACCCCTACCTATCAACTGGATTATGCCTCTGTCCCATTAGCCAGACCTAATGGTACAGAAGTAAGTCTTGACTTGTTTAGGAGCTTGATTGAGCTATGAGTTTGTAATTTTTCTTTCACAGAAAACTTTTGGAAACTACACATTAAATTGCATCTCTTCATGTCTGAAAGTCTACCTGCCAATGCCTTCAAAAATCCTTAATCGGGCTTTCATATTTTGAAGTGGAAGTTTATTTTAAATGAACACAAGGGGTTGCCACTTAGAATAGCCACTGTGAAGGTTTTGATCATCCTGAAAGGAGATGAGGCCTCTGCTTTTCTCAGAAGCTCAATAGCCAAAGTTGCAATGAGGGCCTCCCTTTGCTCAGAATATTTGCCAAAGGTCTTTGGGGTCATACTTCCAGAGTCACCCAGTTCCTTATCCCAGCACTGCCAGGCACTTACATGATGCTTGGAGTACTCACTGAAATGGAAATTAAAATAAGTATCTGGAAATGCCTGCTGGGTTTTAATATGTGATCTAGTAAGCAGGTGACAAAACCGGTTTTCAGGAGACTCTAGACCTTTTCTAAGGGAGCCAGATGAGAGAGAATTGTGGCACACATCAGGGTAGAAAATAATCATACTTAACCCACCAAACTCCCCTTCTGTTCACAATGAAGTTACAATGGGCTCTCCAGTACTGTCTTTTATGTTAGGCTTTTTCAGACTTCAGTAAGCATATGGAGAAGGCTGAGCACAGCTCCTATCTGATTCTGGCTTTGTATATGGGGAGCTTTCCATCTAATGGACACTGGTTTCCTGTTTCAAATCTGTCTCTCCCTGCCCCCACCCCCACTTCTTTCTCCCCCTTGGAATGTAATTTGGTTGTAGCCGTTTTCAGGCCTGACCCTTATCCTAAGATTGAAGTATAATGATTTCCAGTGTGGAATGAATCATGACTTGAGTTATGAGAACAGCATTATGTGGCTTGTAAAACTACTCCTAGTATCTTCTCATTATCCTTCTCCCCCACCCCCAAACCCTACCGTTACTGCTAAAGTATATTGATTCTCTCTCTTTTTTCTTTCTATTTTCCCTTTTCTGTTTGTCCTACGATCTTGTCCTTATTTTCCAATTGCAGCTGTAGCCAACCCACGCCACTGCTGGGGATGATGTCCTTAATGAAGCAGTTAGCGCTCACGATTCTGGCTTGGTGCTCCCTGTCGATAGACACCTTTGAAATCTAAAAGGAAAATTGTGAATAACAGTAGCTGATATTCATATGCTGCTTTAAGATTTACAAAATACTTTGTATATACTATCTCATTTCAACAATTCAACTTGATAAGCATTTTTAAATTAGCAGGAATTGTGAGAAGTACTAGAAATACGCAAATAAAAAGGAAAAACCCATGACCTCAAAAAATTTATAGTCTAACCTGGGGAAAGTAACACATTCACAGATCCTAGAATTTTAGGGTTGGAGGAAACAATTCCCTCAGTGGTTTTCAGAGAAAAGCCACACCTGAGAAAAAATGCCCAACAAGTAATTATTTAGCTTTTGTTTGAAGGCCTCCGTTGAAGGGAGCCCCATTTCCTCCCAAAGCATTCCACTATGTTTATGAATAGCTCTAACTGCCAAGATGTTTTTTCCTAAAATAAAGCTTCAATTTTCATTCTTGCAACTTTTTCCCATCGCTCTTGGTTATGCCTTCTGGAACCAAACAGAACAAGTCCAATCCTTCTTTCACATTACATGCTTCAAATTCTTGAACACTCAACCCACCCTGAATGTCTCCTCTTCTCTAGGTGAAATACCAACCCCCCTTTGTTTCAACTGATCCTCATATGATGTGTGTGCAGTGCCTTTCAAAATTCCCTTTCCTTTCCTATACATTTTCTTCCACTTATAAGCATGGTGCTTATTCTGTGGCACCTAGAACTAAACATAATTCACTAGATGTGTTCTGACCCAGGAAGAGCACAGTGGGGTTATCACCTCCTTATTCTTGCTCAGCATGAATGCCTTATATGTCATTAGATAGCACTAGAAGTTTTATGACAGTCATATGGCACTTTTGACTCATTCTTGTAGTCTACCAAGACCCTCAGATCACTTTCGGACAAATTTCCAACTAGTATTTTTAAAAATTCAAATATAAGACTTTACATTTATCCCTAATGAATAGCACCTTCTTAGATCTAGCCAAGTGCTAGGCCTTTGAAGAACTTTTAGAATTCGGACTCTGTCATCTACTTTATTAGTTAATTTTCCTAAAAATGTGCAAGCTGTAAATTTGATTATCATATTGTCTATGCCTTTATCCATTCATTGATAAAAATTTTTGATAGCATAGGGCCACACATAGATCTCTGAGGCAATCTGCTGGAGACCTCTTTTCAAAATGACACCAAATTATTAGCATCACTATTTTTAAAATCTAGCTATTCTGCTTAATTCATCAAATTATACTGTGATCCAGCTTACATCTCTCCATCTCATCCACAGGAATAATATGAGATACTTTGCTGAGCGCTTTGCTAAAAACTGAGTAAATTATATAAAGCAGTTCATGGATCATTCTGTCGAAGGAAATAAGTAAATACAACATACACACAAAGTGATTTCTAAAAGATAAACGTGAGAAGAGCATGGAAGATCTCAGCTTATCCTTGCAACAACCAAGTGAGGCAGAGGCCATGGGTATTGTTACTCTCATAACAAGGAATTTGGGCCTTGAAATGGAAGATGACTGGCCCAGGCCAAATACTTCTTAGAGGTGAGATCAAAACGCAGATTTTTTCTGACTCTATCTCCTATTATTGCAAGTACACACACACACACACACACACACACACACACACAAACACATGAGCATGTATACATATATATGTATATGTACATATGTGTGTAGCTCCAGGAGTCTGTATATATATATATATATATATATATATATATATATATATATATATATATATATATATATATATATATATATATATATATATATATATATATATATATATATACACACACATATATGTATATACATATATATGTACCTATATATACTTACACATATATGAGTGTATATCTCAGAATATTTTCTATATATATATAATATAAACACATATATACATATAGCCTATGAATTTTGCAAAATAGAGAGAAATAATGTTATTAATTCAGACTTAGATTTTATTTAAGGAAAAATAAGTTATTTGAGGAGGTTTAGGGGAGGGACGTTACCAGTTTTAAATAAACATTACATGTGAGTTGCATTATGGCTTCAATGAAGTCAGGAAAGTTTTGTTAAAGAAATCTAAGGCCTGCCACTTACTTGGTTCCTGAGAACATCCATCATGGTATCTTATCTGATAGTGCTTTTCTCCCCTTTTCCTTCTTCCCGTTAACCAAAATAGAAAAGTCAGTGTATCTGGGTGATATGACCTTGGTGTAGGAGGACAAAACATCTTAGGGAAATTCTCTTGGTGAAGTTAAGATACAGCCTATACAAGGATTTGGGAAGTCAGTTGTGACTCTGAAATTTCCAATAATGAAGTGCAATTACTGTCCTGTAATCTCAATACCCACTTGGATAAGTACCCCTCTAATCTTTAATAGCTCTGTATTCATTTCTTTACATTTCATGTATCTATTAAGTGAAAGTTCTTAAGGGTAAAGAAGGAAGGGACAGTAATAAATTGAAAAGCATCTCTTTCCTGAGGTTCTTCTGAACACTGTCAACTTTCTTGCCTTTCCACTGTCCCTAGATAGGATATTAGCAGCTATGTAGCAGGACAAGAGAGATGTTTCCAGATGTGTTGTGATTTGTACCCACCCACCTCACAGGCTCCTTCTTCTTTCTCTATCTTTAATGGAGTCTTTTTCACTTTCTATAGGTGAAAGTTGATCTAATAGCACCCTTTTAAATCTGTAAAATAATAATAAAAGGAATTCTGTTACCTAATTTTTGTAGGCATAAGCAATCTCTTTTAGTAATATTGTTTGCTAGCAAAAAATTAGAGGTTTGAGAGTTTAAATTTTGATTTTTGTGGTACATCAGCACTAGTCTATTCAACTACTAAACATGGACTAATAATTACAAATGGAAAATAAATATTTATCAGAAACTTTGAATGAATTGGAAACCTTAAGTGAATTTCTGTGTAATCTATAGTGATATGATTTTATTTGTGTATACTAGCATTCAATTCAATATTATACATATACATACACATGATGTATACATGTATATATTTATATACAGTATATTTCTATATACTGTATATATTTACATACTGTATGTTTCTATATAGGTATATATCTATATACATATACATGCATACACACATATATGTTTATATGTATTTGAAAGGTTATCATAGAGAAGAGACTTGTTCAGCTTAGCTCAGATGGGCGGGACTAGGAACAAGGGGTGGAAGTTAGGAAGAAGGCCTTAGTACAGTGCCGGGCATGTAGTAGGCATTTAATAAATTTTTGTAAATTCTTAAAATTTTAATAAAATTCAATAATAAATTATTATCCATACAAATAAATACTATAAATAAAATAATAAATTTTTATTTATATAAATAAATATAAATAAAAATAATGAATTTTTTTCTATAAATAGTAAATTTTAATAAATATCAATAATAAATTATTGATAGATTGATTGAATGAATGAAGCAGCTTTACGGTTGACTTCAGGAGAAACCACCTAAACAATGAGAGCTGAAGAAACCATCTAAACAATGTCAGTGAAGGCAATGGGCTCCACCTTACCTGGACATCTTCAAGCAAAGGCTAGACAGTCACATCTCAGTGTGTCTGTCATACAGGAGATTCTTAGGCAGGCATGGTTCAGACTGGGTGGTATTCAGGGCCTCTTCCAACTTTGAGATTCTGAGGCTTAGTGACTATTTTGTGATTCAGCCATAAGAACAAGCCACTGGGTCAGATTCTCTCAGTGTTGGAGCCAGTCTCTAGGTACCAATACTCTAATGGATTTGCAATCTCATCAGTGTGAAAGTCCTTTCAATGATGTATATGGCAGCCTATCCTTGTCTTCCCATTCAATGTGGCCCTTGCCTAGGATTTTCCATAATTATGCTATAGTATGTTCACCCATTACCCTGGGGAGCTTCTTAGCATTCAATTGAAATGATATGGTTATCAGTTAAAAATCTGGGCTTTCCATTGGGTATTGTTTACTCTTATCATATGAGTCAGTTAATCAGTCAATAAGCATTTATTAAGTGCCTACTATGTTTCAGGCACTGTGATAACAGCCCGAAGTACAAATGAAAAAGGAAGATAATCCCTACTCAAGGAGCTTAATATCTATTAGAAGATAACACACAATAGAAAGCTAGAAAGGAGGTGGGAGAGAGAAATTGCCTCTGGCATGGGGACATGATGGAGAAGTCCAGAAGAGTGCAGCCAGGTGGGAAAGGAAGAGATGACGGGCCTGGGCACTCTCCTTAAATGGAGGTTCTGAGAAGAACTCTCCATCCTCCAGTCAGAGGGAGGGAACACAGGAGTGCTGGGGACTGAGGAGGTGGGAGTTCCAGGGCAGATGGGATCTTGCTGGGTAAAGGTTCCTGCGACCTGATGAAGAATTCCAGAGGAGTACAACTGGGAGGGAAAGGAAGAGATGGCTTAAACTTGAGGTCATTCATCAATGACCATCTTATCTCATTATTTCCTTGGTCCCTACCTGTGTGACGTTACTCACAGCGGTAACCACCAAGTGATACATACATACATACATAGATACATACATACATACATATGTACATACATACATACATATATATACGTGCATACACACACACACACATATATAACTTTAAGGCTTGTGAAGCACTTTACAAATATTAACTGATTGGATCCTTACAACAACAATAAGGAGATAAGTGTTATTATTATCCCCACTTTATAAATGAGGAAACTGAGGCCAGAAAGTTAAGTGACTTTTTTAGTGTTACACAGCTGGTGTCTGAGGCCAGATCTTTCTGAATTTAGGTACAGTGTTTCATCTGAGCTATCTGGCTGCCTTCAAATGAAGGGCTTTATGAAATAGTCTGTGAAACACCTACCTTTCTCCTAGAAATGTTAGCTGCAACAATTAGACAAGATAAAGAAACTGAAGGAATAAGAAGAGGCAAAGAAGAAAGTAAGTTATCACTCTTTGCAGATGATATGATGATATACTTAGAGAATCCCAGAGATTCAAGTAAAAAACTACTTGAAATAATAAACAACGTTGGCAAAGTTGCAGGTTACAAAATAAATCCACAGAAATCTTCTGCATTATTAACAACAAAGTCCAACAGCAAGAGATAGAAAGAGAAATCCCATTTAAAGCTAGGGCAGACAGTATAAAATACTTGGGGGTTTACCTGCCAAAACAAACCCAGAGACTATATGAACACAATTACAAGACACTTATTGCACAAATAAAGTCAGATCTAAGTAAGTGGAAAAACATCAGTTGCTCATGGGTAGGCCTAGTTAATATAATAAAAATGACAATTCTACCTAAATTAATTTACTTATTTAGTGCCATACCAATTAAACTATCAGATAATTATTTTCTAGAACTGGATAAAATGATATCAAAATTCATCTGGAAGAACAAAAAGTGCAGAATATCAAAGGGACTAATGAAAAGAAATGCTAGGGAAGGTCACCTAGTGCTACCAGATCTCAAATTGTATTATAAAGCAGCAATTATCAAAACCACTTGCTACTGTCTAAGAAACAGAAGGATAGACAAGTGGAATAGACTAGGCACTGAAGACACAATAGGCAAGGAATATAGCAACCTCCTCTTTAATAAACCCAAGAACCCTAGCTTCTGGGATAAGAACTCACTGTTTGACAAAAATTGCTGGGAAAACTGGATAAAAGTGTGGCGGAAACTAGGCATAGACCCATGCCTGACAACATACACAAGAATAAAGTCCAAATGGGTACATGATCTAGGTATAAAGATCGATACCATGGACAAACTGGAGAAGCAAGGAATAGTGTATTTATCGGATTTATGGAGAAGGGAAGAATTTTTGACTAAAGAAGAGATAGAAAGCATTATGAAATGCAAGATGGATTACATCAAACTGAAAGGTTTTTGCACAACCAAACCCAATGCAACCAAAATTCGGAGAGATGTAGTAAATTGGGAAAGAATTTTTACAGCTAATCTCGGGGATAAAGGCCTCATTTCTAGAATATATAGAGAACGGAGTCAAATTTATAAGAATAGAAGTCATTCCCCAATTGATAAATGGTCAAAGGACATGAACAGGCAATTTTCAGAGGAAGAAAATAAAGATATCTATAATCATATGAAAAAATGCTCTAAATCACTATTGATTAGAGAGATGCAAACCAAAACAACTCTGAGGTACCACATCATACCTACTAGATTGGCAAACATGACAGAACAGGAAAATGATAAATATTGGAGAGAATATGGGAGAGTTGGAACACTAATTCATTGTTGGTGGAGCTGTGAGCTCATCCAACCATTCTGGAGAATGGTTTGGAACTATGCCCAAAGGGCTACAAAAATGTGCATACCCTTTGACACAGCAATATTGCTTCTAGGACTGTATCCTCAAGAGATCATAAAAATGGGAAAGGGTCCCACATGTACAAAAGTATTTATAGCAGCACTCTTTGTAGTTGCCAAAAACTGGAAATCAAGGGGACGCCCATCAATCGGGGAGTGGCTGAATAAATTATGGTATATGAATATAATGGAGTACTATTGCACTATAAGAAATGATGAACAAGAAGACTTCAGAGAGGCCTGGAAGGACTTACATGATCTGATACTGAGTGAAAGGAGCAGAACCAGGAGATCTTTGTGCACAGCAATGACCACAGTGTGCGAGAATTTTTTCTGGTAGACTTGGAACTTCCTAACAAGGCAAGAACTTAAAAAAAAAAATTCCCAATGGTCTTCTAAGGCAAAATGCCTTCCGCACTCAGATAAAGAACTATGGAATTCATTCACAGAATGTAGCAGATCATGTGTGTGTGTGTGTGTGTGTGTGTGTATTATGTTTTGATTTGTTATATGATTTCTTTCATTTATTTTAGTTCGCCTACGCAGCATGACTATAGTGAAAACGTATTCAATAGGAAAGTATGTGTAGATCCTATATAGAATTGTATGCCATCTTGGGGAGGGAGGAGAGAAAATCTAAGTTTTATGGTAGTGATTGTAGAACATTAAAAATTGAAAAACAAAACAAAACAAATACCTACCTTCCAGCCCTGGAGCTGTGATCCTAGAACCCCATAGCAATGTGTTTGTGCCTCTCAAGCTTTCTCAGGCTTTATTTTGTATTGGAGTTATTTGTGCATGTATTTTCTCTCTCTAACTTCAAGTGGATTACACACCCCTTGTGTGGAAAATTTATCATTAATTTATTTTTTAATTTATCTGATTTATCTTTACATTTCTTGGAAGAGGTAGCTGGGCCAAGTGGATAAGAAAACCACCATCAGAGGCAGGAAGACCGAGGTTCAAACCCTGCTTCTGACACATACTGACTCTGTGACCTCATGTAAATAAGTCACTCAGGCTCTCAGTGTCCCAGACAGCTTCCCAAGTGGCAGAGCAGGTGCTAATCTGGTATGGCCAGAGGAAATTCCCTCCTTGATGGTTCCATCTGCCAAGACAATCACAGGTCCAGTTCCATTCTTATCTTCTTCATAGCATATCATGGAACCTTATGCATGGCAGACATTTAATAAATACTGAATTAAACTGAACTAAATTTGTGTCATGTTCAAAGGAAAGGCACATGGTATAATGGGAAGGACCCTGGTTTTAGGAATAATAAAATATATGCCTTAGTCTTGGCCCCATCATTCACTAACTAACCCTTTGTCTTAGCAAGTGTATTCCTCTCTAAGCCTCAGTTTCTGCATCTGAAAAATGAGATAGTTACACTAGAAGATCTCTAAGGCCCCTTCCAATTCGAATCTATGAATCTCCGGAGAGGAAGTTTTGATGAGTGACTTTCAAGGTAAATTCTTTTAAAATCTTAATTACATTTTTAGTGAAAGCCACAGAGATTGATAACTGAGATGCTTGGTGGAGAAAAATGGGAGTGGACCCCTGATACAGAAAGTTCTTATTCTTATTTTTGTTCCCTTTTCCTCAAGTTTTTCTATAGTAGATATTTTAAATACTCATAGGTAGACATATTTTTTTCCCCTAATACTAAATACTAAAGGTCTATCCCAGAAAGATCTTAGGGAAACCTTTGAAGAAAGTAAAGTTTCTTTGGTTTCATTCACCTTCCCTTTTGTCAACAGACTGAGACACTTCCACGTTTTAGTTTGATGGTTCTAGTTGACAGTATGAGGATAAATGTTTAACAACTAGCTCTCCAGGAAAAAAAAAATGCATATGATTCATGCTTTAGACTTTAATCTGCATTACTAATATAGATATTATTGAAAATGCTAATCATGTGTATTGTTCTAGATTTGGTGATGAATTAAAAAACGTTTTGCTGAGGGTGGCAAATGGTATAAGAAATCTGAGAGAACAGAGAAAATATAGACAAAAGAGACTACTTCGGGACCATAGAATACATGAACCAGGATTGAGTGATTATGTACAGACTGAGGAACATTTTGGGGTTGAAGGCCTTGAAAGTCTACTCAGTCTTAAGGTTTTCCGTAATCCTCCTTCCCCTCCTAGCCCCTGAATCATGTGATGTCTGTTGACCAGGAGGATAATAACTAGCCAAGTTATCGAAATGGCTTGATTTTGAATTCTGAATCTGTTATTTAACCATACATATGACCCTGGGCAAACCCATTAGTTGGTCAGTTAATAGGTACTGTGCTAAGCATGGGGATGGGGAGTAGGGGAGAATACAAAAGCAAAATGTTGGTTCTTCCCTTATGGAGTTTACATTTTAATGCACTGGTGCAAAGTACTGTTCGTTTGCTGTACTTATGGTTCTACCTCCATCCAAATCTACCATGGAGAAGTGGGAATGGAAGTCAGGATCTTCTGGTAAGTCATTCTAGCATAACCTGAGAATATTGGCTCTTTCTCCTGTTCTGTTCCTGGAGTTCTCTCTCTCTCTCTCTCTCTCTCTCTCTCTCTCTCTCTCTCTCTCTCTCTCTCTCTCTCTCTCTCTCTCACTTCTCTCTCTCTCTCTTCTCTCTGTCTCTCTCTATTTCAATCTGTGTGTGTGTGTGTGTTTTAAACACCTTCTGTATGTGGAGATATAAAATGATTTCATCTATGACACATTTAGATCAGAGATGTGTTATACTATCCAATATGTTCATAGTTAAACTGTCTTTGTAAAGTGTGTGTGTGTGTGTGTGTGTATGTGTATGTGTGTATGCATGTCTGTTTTATTATGGTGACAGTGGTTCAGGCACACACAGAAGAACTGAAGTGAGATTGAGTTAGATTTATCTTAGGCAAATTCCCTATGGACATCTCAAGAGGCACAATATCCCTGAAGTTATTTTCTCTTTTGGAAGTGATTTTCATGTTTGCAGCCTCCAGTATGGACAATAAGTTACTGGTGAATTCCTCCTATTTCTAATTCCATGTCGCAACAGACGGCTCTGTCTGGGCTGCAGAGGAGACTGCTTCATGTTTGGATGATTTTCCAAATGTCTTGTGTTAAAGTGAAGGGAAAGGAGGCATGGAGTTCATTTCAGTTCTAGGGCCACAGTGGGAGTGTTGCCATTGGTGACAAAGCTTTGTGTGAAGCAAAATGAAACCTTGTGAAATGAAAACAAAGCCTGGGTGAGAAGTAACTGAAAGGGAGAAAGAAATCTAATAGATGAGTGAAGCAAGAATTTACTACATCAGTACGAACATAGAATGATAAGTATTTCATTTCTGTTTTTTTGTTTTGTTTTGTTTTAAAGAGCTAGGCCATGGTTTGCCAACATAACTAACCTGTGCTCATTTTAGCCTGAATAGAATGTCCATTTGACACTTACCAATTAAAGTGATGGGACCAGGTGATTTTACTCAACTTTCAAGGGCCAGGTTAAGTGCTACCTCTTTTATGGAGGTAGTACAATGGATAGAGCACTGGGTTTAGAATCAGGAAGACTCATCTTCGTGAGTTTGAATCCCACCTCAGCCGCTTACTAGCTGCATGACCCTGGGTAAGTGACATAACTCTGCCTCAGTTTCCTCATTTGTAAAATGAGCTGGAGAAGGAAATTGAAAACTACTCCAGTATTTTTGCCCAGAAAACCCCCAATGGATCTCAAAGAGTTGGACATGACTGAACAAAAAAATTTCCAAAGCACATAGACTCTGAAACACACTATTATTCGATCACAGGATTTTACAGCTGGATTTGAGCCATCTAATCCAATCGTGTTATTTAGCAGAGGAGGAAATTGAGGTCTGCAGTAGAGAAATAACTCACCTTTGATGATTAGTTTAATTCTTTGGGCATATCAATGGATACGACTGTCTTGTATTATTCCTTTACTGTTTAGTGGATATAAATCTTGTCCCTCCATCAGGATGATAAGCTCCTGCAGGGCCACAACTCCTAATGTTTATGCCACTGCTCCTCTTGACGTCTAGCACCAGTTGTCTGACATAGGGCAGCACTCTCATCATGCTGAGAAGGGCACAGAAGGAAGCATTTATAAAGATTTCTCATTAGATTCTCATAGTACCTCTGTGAGGTAGGTACTATTATTATCCTCATTTCAGAGTAGAGAAAACTGAGGCAGACAGAGATTAAGGGATTTGCTCAGAATCCCACAGGTAGTAAGTGTCTGAGGGTAGATTTGGACTTCTCTTTTTTCTACCACTTAATAATATTTTATTTTTTCCAATTACATGTAAAGATAGTTTTCAATATTTGCTTTTATAAGATTTTGAGGTCCAGTTTTTTCCCTTCTTCCCCTCCCCCTTCCCCAAGATGACAAGTAATCTGATATAGGCTATACACATGTATATTATGACAGAAGAATCAAAACAAAAGGAAAAAAATACAAGAAAGAAAACAAAAAGGAAATAGTAAACTTTAATCTGCATTCAGACTTCATAGTTCTTTCTCTGGATGTGTATAGCATTTTCCATCAAGAGTCTTTTGGAATTGTCTTAGATCATTGTATTGCTGAGAAGAGCTAAGTCTATCAAAGTTGGTCATCATACAATGTTGCCATTACTGGTTCTGCTCACTTCACTCAGCATCAGTTTATGTAAATCTTTCCATATCCTGCTCCTCATTTCTTACAGAACAAGAATATTCCATTATATTCATATAACACAGTTTGTCCCGTCATTCCCTAATTGATGGACATCCCCTCAATTTCCAATTCTTTGCCATCACAAAAAGAGCTACTATAAATATTTTTGTACATGTAGATCCTTTTCCCCTTTTTATGATCTCTTTGAGATACAGATCTAGTGGTGGTAGTGCTGGATCAAAGGAAATGCACAGCTGTAAAACCCTTTGGACATAGTTCCAAATTGTTGTCCAAAATGATTGGATCGGTTCACAACTCTACCATTAATGCATTAGTGTTCCAATTTTCCCACATGTTCTCCAGCATTTATCATTTTCCTGTTTTGTCAAATTAGTCAGTCTGATAGATGTGGTGGTACCTCAGTGTTGTTTTATTTTTTTCTTTTTTCTCCAATTTATTTATTTTTAGTTTTGAACATTCACTCCCATAAATTTTAAATTTTCTCCCCCTCCCTTCTAACTCCCTCCACAAGATGGCATGAAATCTGATATGAGCTTTATGCGTACATCCCTATTAAACACATTTTCACATTAGTCATGTTGCATAGAAAAATTATAACAAAGCAGAGAAACCATGACAAATAAAAAAACAAAATAAAACAAAGTAAAACAAAAAAGTAGTCTACTTTGCTCTGCATTAGAACTCCATAGTTCTTTCTCTGGATGTGGATGACATTTTGTATCATGAGTCCTTTGGAATTGTTTTAGGTCCTTCCATTCCTGAGAAGAGCTAAGTCTATCAAAATCAGTCATCATACACTGTGGCTGTTTTTATGAACAACTGGTTCTCCTGGTTCTGCTCACTTCATTCAGTATCAGTTCATGTAAGTCCAGGATTTTCTGAAGTCTGGTTCTGCTCATCATTTCTGACAGCACAACAGTATTCCATTACATTCATATGCCACAACTTATTCAGCCATTCCCCAACTGATAACCACGCCCACGATTTCCAGCTCTTAGCCACCATAAAAAGAGCTGCTATAAATATTTTAGTACACATGAGTCCTTTTCCCAATTTTATGATCTCTTTGGGATACAGACCTAGACATGGTATGGCTGGGTCAAAGGGCATGCACATTTTAATAGCCCTTTGGGCATGCTTCCAAATTGCTCTCCAGAATGGTTGGATCAGCTCACTGCTCCACCAACAATGTATTAGAGTTCCAACTTTCCCACATCTTCTCCAACATTTATCATCTTCCTGTTTTGTCATATTAGCTAATCTGATAGGGGTGATGTGGTATCTCAGAGTTGTTTTCATTTGCATCTCTCTAATCAATAGTGATTTAGAGCATTTTTTTCATATGACTATAGACAGTTTTAATTTCTTCCTCTGAAAACAACCTGTTCATATCCTTTGACCATCTATCAATTGAGGGATGACTTGTATTCTTATAAATTTGACTCAGTTCTCTATATATTTTAGAAATGAGGCCTTTATCAGAGACACTATTTCCCAGCTTTCTACTTCCCTTCTCATCTTGGTTGCATTGGCTTTGTTTGTGCAGAAACTTATCAATTTGATGGAACCAAAATGATCCATTTTGCATTTCATAATGTTCTCTATCTCTTGTTTGGCTGAATTCAAGTCTTCTTGCCTCCAGGTCCAGTGTTCCCAATAAATATCTGCTAATTTGATGGGTAGCTTAGTAAAACAGTATGTAGAGAGCTTCTTATCAAACAATCTGTATCATCCTGGACATGTGCCACCTCCTATGTAAGACCTTTCCTAACTGCCCTCCCCTTCCCTGGCTCTTAGTACCGTTCTCCAGTTCTGAAATCACCTTTTCTGTATTTTGAATTCACTTCTCTGTCTACATAGTTCATGCCCCTTACCCTCTAGAATGTAAGCTTCTTGAAGTCAGGGACTGTTTCCTTTGTCTTTGTATCTCAAGCACTCACCATAGTACCTGACACATAGCAGGCATTTCATAAATGACTATTGGATTAAAATGAATAGCTAGAATCTGGTGAGGGGTTAGATGTCTTCTTGGGCAACTTTGAAGACCTCGATGACCTAATTGCCTCATTTCTGCAGACCCTGCCAATGCAATGATTCAGATACCTCTGGGGTTTGCTGATTTCTCTTAAACTGTTCCCTCTTAAACTGATCTCTCTCAAGCTAGGATGTACACTTCTGAAAAGTGGCAATCTTTATGTGTTCACCTTTCATTTGGTGAAAAAGTTTTGTTATCACTAAACCCATTGAGCCCCTCCCCCTTCCAGTTTCTCAGTCAGTCATTGTACTTATCATGATCTTGGCCTTCCCTGACTGTTTCTGGAAGCTTTTAAGATACCTCAGTACCTGTCTCCCAGTGGAAATGATCTTATTGGTACAGTCCTTGCTGCATTTTAAAGTGAAACAGAAAAGATAACTTGGCTCAAAAAGAAATAGGAAAATTTTAACAAGGCCTTCCAGATCTCAAAGGATCTGTCAGGCATTTAAAATGGTGCTGCTGCATCACTCAGAGATCAGCTCCCTTTACTATTCACAAGGGCAGTTTAAACAAGTGACTTAGTTTGTCAATGACCTTGACCCATCCTTTTCTCTTCATCTTGCCAACCTATCCAAATCCAACTCACATGTATGCATTATCACCCTGATAGGGTACAGACTCTTGGAACCTCCTTGAATCCTCCTGAATCTCCTCACTTAACCTGGCCTTTCATACTCAAATCCATTTTCTTACTCATACATCACTAGTTATTGCAATCCCATCAAGATCCTCCTTAGACCCTAGCCCCCCCACCCCAGACCATTAGACCACCTCTAGATCTTTCCTACAGACTTTAGGTATTTAAGTTCCATCTTACCTCCATGAAAGGGGCTCAGGTTTAATCCAGCACAAACTCTGCCTAGCTGAGATTCTATCTGGCCCGCTTTGCAATACAAGCATTACAAATGGTTAGGCTCCTTAAGAGTCAACCAAAGGTGGCGAATCTTTAATGTACTTTGTTTTTCTTTGTCTTTAAGAAGGCTTGTGTTGCATTCATTCGAGCAGGACCCGGCTTGTCAGTATTTTGGGGCTCCCCCACAACCCTGAACCTCATCAACCCCACCCCACTGATTCCCAATGATGGCAGACCAAGAAGTGGGACATCTTACAGAATATAGTGTCTGATTTGGAAGGTTTGCATTTCCTTTCTCTGGCACCTCTTGAACTTAGAATGAACCAGGCTACTACTTTGAGACTATCAAGAAATGTTTATTAAATCATATTGGTTACTGCTATCCGAAATAATTTCTTTGCTGTCACCTCCTACCCAGACTGAAGTTTCCCTCATTGGTGTATCTCCTTTGAATCTAAACAACAAAGACAACTGGACAGAATTTATATTCAAAAGGTTCCTATTTAAAATGCACATATGAACAGAATATAACAAACAGATGTTACACTTCCTTCTCAGTAGAAAGGTGGAGCCTCTTGAGGTGGAATATTACACACTCTGTGTCATATCCAATCTAATCTAACAAATGTTTATGTATCCACTTATGTGCCAGGCATTGTGCTAAGCTCAAGGGATGCAATTAATAATTTCTTAAAAGATAGTTTCTACCCTCAAAAAAGTTTACACTCTAATGGGGGAGGGGGTACAATGCACAAAAAGAGGCATGATTTTGTTTAATTGTTGTTAAAATACATTAATATGGGGACAATTGGCAACAGATATCAATATAAAAAATACCTTAATGAAACATCAAATAGAATGCAACTGTCACTTAGGAGGAGGAAAGGAGCTAAGGGTTAGTTTGACAGGTTAACCTGTCTTCATCTTTGAAAGACTGATATACATGGGCATTTACCCTGAATAGGTAAATAATCATAAGTCTCACCTGAGGTCCCAGATATAATGCAATTCAGCTTAGTTCAATAGCAATTATTAAGTGCCTACCATGTGCAAGGCACTATTCAGGGCTCTAGGTATAGAGAGATGAAAAATTATTTAGCCCTTCCTGGTGAGAGAAGGAATTTAACCAGCACGCACAGGGTAGTGAGGCAAGAGATGTGGTGTCTTCAGGATGAAGCCAGAGTTAGTTTAACTGAGTGCCTGATTATGGAAGGGGGTATTTTGGATGAAGGGGAGTTTGTTAACAATAGAGCATGGATTTCAGAGAGCACAGTCAGGAAGACAGGGGCTGAGGAAGAGTGGGGGTGAGCTAAAATAGGAATGACAGAGCTCAGAGACCAGCAGGGAAATGGCTTTTCCTGCTATGCAGATGTCAGTTCAAAATCCCAAGAATTAGAGGAACAGCAGGTAGGAATTTACAGCAGGAAGTGCAAGTGGGGAGTAGTTTGTAGACAAAATGGCCTGGACGTTCAGAATGGTGGTGTAAAGGACCCTATGATCATGTGTGACCCAGATGGAGCTCCCTCAGTTCATTATAGTAACAAAAGGGAGGCCTAGGGAGACCTCTGAGATGCTGAAGAGTACTCTTTTTCTTTTTTTGAAAACAAAGGGTGTAAGTTCCACAAGAGCAGGAAATATGTCATGAAAATAATGCTTATTGTTAACCTGATTGTTTGGGATTGGTCTATATTTAGTCTTAAGGCGTCTCTCCTTTTCACTACAATTCTATGCAGAAGATGACCAAAGCAGTTTATACAGAATGGGGCCTAGTAGATAATACACAGGCTGAGGCACTTTCATGGGTTGAAGAACCCTGGGAAGTCCACTTGGTCACAATGTCTTCTAAACCTCCTGCCCCTACTTACTATTGTATTAAGCATGTGTGTTTGTTTGGCAGAAAGACTAGACAGTTTGCTAAAATATTCAGTCATTTATCTCTGAAGATTCACTGGGGCTTTTATTCCATTAATGTTTCTTTTCCCCAAAGATTAGGACAGAAGTTCTCACACTTTTTTGGTCTCAAGACCCGTTTAAACTATTATTGAGGCCCCACTTAAAAGCTGTTGTTCATGTGGGTTATATCTATCAGTATTTACCACATTAGAAATTAAAATGTCTTACTATTACTATAAAAATAATTTTGACCTCATAGGTCTCTTGAAAGAGTCTCAGAGACTCCCAGGGTACCCAGATCACACTTTGAGAACTGGGTTAGGGCATAAGTTGCTTTCTCTATCTTTAGGCTCAAGTAAAGAAAGGTTATATTAGGGATGGGGAGCCTGCCTTGGACACAGTTGTGAGGCATACAAAAATATAAGCTACTGTGAGAATGGAGACTTTTAGCCTGGGCACTGATTTCCCTGAATGAGAGAGGAGGGGTGCCCACCAGTGCCCCTGTGTTGTTATGATGCTGCCTCTCTCTGCCCCAGAGTCCTAGTTTCAGCTTAAGGCTTTCTCTCTTCCTCCAGGCCTGACTGCTACTGCACCATCTCAATCGCCAGCTGGTTACCATGGAAACGGACCTCCTGAGGAAGCTGCTTTTCTCCCTCCTGGGCTGGTTGTAAGAGAAGGGGAGGGGCACGGGAGGTGTTGGGGGCTTTGTGCTAGGCAAAGCTATCCTCTTCAGGGCCAGGAGAGAGACTGGCTCTGGGGTGAGGGGTTGGTGGTCTTGAAGGTTTGACTTGGGTGTTTTTTTGGTTGTTACGGTTTGATTGTTCCTTATTATCCTACCCTCAGATAACAGAGACTCAAGACTGGCATTATGATCAATCAGCGTAGGGGGTTAGGGCTGGTTAGACAACCTATATCCTGGTTGTCTTGTCTCTGAGGCTAGGGTTGGCTTTAGTGAAAACTGGAATTGGGCTAAGTTTGCCTTAGAACCTCATGAAGTATTAAGTTGGGAGAGATGTTTGAATAATCAAACCCAAGATCTTCATTTTATTGTGAGGAAATGAGATATCTGAGACCTATATAACCTAGGTCAAGTCATTAAACTCAGTTTCTTCATCTGTAAAATGAGGGAGTTTGATCAAGTGTCTTGAAAGTTCTCTTTCGGCTCTAAATCTGTGAATCTATGAGGGCCAGAAATGTCAAATGGTTTATCTCAGGCAACAGAGTTGTATCACAAAGCAGAACTAATGTTCATAGCGTCACAGGGTCCAAAAAATCAGAGCTTTGTGAAGTAGGTACAGTTAATATCATCATTCGCACTTCACAGACGATGAAGCTGAGGTTCAGAGAGGGCAAGTGGTTTGTCCACAGTCACACAAACAGTAAACGAGAGAGCTACGACTTACCCAGGATTCCAGACTTTAGCAAGGCCTTTTGCTCCAACCCTTCCTCTTTCCAAGTGACAAGATTAAGGCCCAGGGCAGTCACAGCTCTGTTTTTGGCTCTGTTTGCTCAGCACAATGCCTGGCACATAGAAGATTTTAAACAAGTGCTTGTTGATTGATTGAATGAATGAATAAAAGAATGAATTTGGATTGTCCAGTCACATACATAGTAAGTGGCAGGGTCAGGAATGTCCAGGTCTTTGAACTCTACATCTAATGTTCTTTCTAGTATATGACACTTCTTCTGCTCCTCTCCTCCATTTTTGATCCCCCTGACGTGTTTTCCTATTGTTTTACCATGATATTGGGATTTGTTTTAGATAGGAGGTTTTTTCGTCAAATGCTGAGGGTTTGCCCCTTTAAGCATCACAACATTTTTTAAAAATTAATCATCTGGGAAGGAAATTTTTATTAGATGCATTTTATTTTTTTCCCAAATGATCTAAGTGCATCATCTTGAGAATCATGAATGTACAGTGGCTTTTCAGGATCAACAGAGATATAGAGGGCTAATTAACATGCTCAACTGGTCTTTGAATTCTTATGTCTGCTTTTTTTGTTTTTTCTAGCTTTTCTATTGTCACCTTTTACCATGCCCGTACCAGTTCTCAGCTGTGCTTCTATTTTGCTGTTCCTAATTTGCTATGGACTTAGAAAGCACAGAACCACATTTATTAGAATTGTATCTAAAAAATAATAAAAGATTCTGAGGGACGATTTTAAGAGCTTTCCGCCAGGTAAATAGGGAATATAGAATTTGTGGCACATACATTGACTGCTGAGGGGTGGTGTTTTTGTTCTCTCTTCCTCTCTGACTTTCTGGTATTAATTATGCTCCATATGGGTGAGGTGTAGTCTACTTACATTAAAAAGGAAAAAGAGAAAGGAGGAGAGAGAAGGGAAAAGAGGGTACAAAGGGACTGGGGGAGGAAGAAGAGAGAGAGGGGAGAGAGAGGGAAAGGGGAGAGAGAGAGAGAGAGAGAGAGAGAGAGAGAGAGAGAGAGAGAGAGAGAGAGAGAGAGAGAGAGAGAGAGAGAGAGAGAGAGAGAAAGCTGCTTAACTCAGAGGAATGCATTTCTAATGATGACATTCCATGCCATATGATACCCATGTCTTGAAGGTATTTGAAAGTTGGGCTATTATATCATGGCTCTTTAAATCACACCAAATATATTCCACTTTTCTGACATGAGGGAATTATTCACAAAATGCTCTGTTTCAAAGCCCTTTACAATCTATCCCTCTTGTCTCTTTCCAGCCTTCTTTACACCTTACTCCCTTTATTCCCTGGCAAGTGCTCTTCATTTCAGTGACACTGGCCTCCTGGTTCTCCCACAAACAAGACATTCCATTTCTCAACCCCTGGCATTCTCTCTCCAGCTGCCTCCCAAGCCAGGACTAGTGTCCCTTCTCCTCTCCAGCTAGTGACCTCTTTGGCTTCCCAAACTAAAATCTCATCTCCTACAGAAAGCCTTCCCCAACCCTTCTTATTTCCAGTGCCTTCCCTATAAAAATGATTTTCTGTTTATTTTGTATATAACTTGCTTTGTATATATTGATTTGTGTGTTGTTGCCTCTCCCCGCTCCCCCATTAGATTGTAAGCTCCCTCAGGTCAGGGACTATTTTTATTTTATCTCTTTTTGTATACCCACCACTTAGCACAGTATCTGGGACGTAGTAGACATTTAATAAATGTTCATTAAATTGAAAATGTTTATTTAATTCTAGGGAGTCTCCATTTATAAAGCTCTTTCACCCTTCCCTCCTCTTCATCCTTTGCTTAAGGTTCTTTTTACCTCCTGTCCTCTAGTTATGATTTACTTCTAGCCTAGACTATCCCTTTGAAATTGATCACTTTGCCTCCTCTCTCCTCCTTGCTGTTCATCTTCTACTGATTTACAAGACTGATATTTCAAAAGCATAGATCTAATCATGTCACTCTGCTGATTGAGAAACTTCAATGGCTCCTCATTGACTTGGGGCTGAAGTTCAAATTCCTTTGTTTGATATTTAAAACCAAATCCTGCCTCCAGATCACCTCCTCAGGCTTACTGTATATTATTCTCCTTGATATTCTTTACTGCACAACTAAACTGGCCCATTTTTTGTTCCCCAAATAAGGCATTCCATCTCCCAGCTCTTTGTCTTTTTAGGGACTGCCTGCTATGACTAGCATGAACCCCACACTGTCTTCAGCTTCTTAGAATTCCAATTTCTAATGCCTCCCCTCACCTTTACTCTGTATATACTACTAGGTGTATCTATTATTCTCCTTCAAAAGAAGATAAGTTCCTTGAGGGCAATCACAGCTCTGTTTTTGGCTCTGTGTCTTCTGTACCATGCCTGGCATATAGAAGATTTTAAATAAATGCTAGTTGATTGAATGAATGAATAAATGAAAGAATGAATGTGGATAGAAGACAGTAACCTTCAGGGTCCTTATAATTCAGGGTCCTGTCAGTCCCTTCGGGGAAAAGAGACTTTTGACGCCTCCATTAAAGAAAGAAGATCTTGATTGGCAGCCCAGATTGAGGAAAGCCAGAGATGGCCACTATTCTCTGTAGGCTGCAGAGCTGGCTGTGTTCATTGGTGATGTAGAGTTTCCGAAATCAAAGGCAGAAAGGTGGGTGAGCGTTCTTACTCCCTAGGCCGTGCTATCTCATTCAATCAAGTATGCCTGTTTTTGGTCATTACCACCTGAGGGTCCCTCTCTATCTGTACTTCTCACCCTAGAAAAGGCTCAAGATGGTGGTATATTTCTAGCTGTGTAGGCTAAAGAAGAATTTTACTGAGTCATGAAGAAGGGAGAAATGAGTAATTTGTACAATACTTCACATACAAACCTCACAGGCACACGCCTCCCTTTCAAGTCAAAGCAGCAGAATGGTGGAGGAATGCTTCGTTTCCAGCGTCTCTTTCCTGCCTTCTTGATTTCTTAGGTAAAACCCCACCAGATCGTGGAGCTTTTGTAACTTTTTTTTTCGCATGCTGAACCAGTTCAAAATCACAGATTCTAGAGAACAAACCTGAAAAGTGACCTAGGAGATCTGGGCGCCTTAGGAAATTGTCTCCTTGAAATGCAATCTGTTTGAAAGGCAACCTTTTGAGAGAAAAAATAAAGAATATTTGCCATCTGCATTAATTCATCTGGCATATATTTAATCACTAGCCTGGTTTGGGTTTAGTCGGTAAATTCCTGTGTCAGATTTTTTTTTTTAACCAATCTAGCATTTGCCAATGCATCATGATTTTGAAAGCACCGCTGATAAATCATTTGGCAAATACTTCTCAGTCCTTTAAATAATTTTTATTTCCTGTGATTTCAATTGTCTCTGCATCTTTCCTTGTAAATAGTTGAAGAGGAAGCACATTTTCAAGAGCTGTAGGGAGGCTAAGATGCCAGTTGCATTTTAACGATATAGGGGCATTATCGTTCTGACTGTAGGCAATTCTCTTTTAAATCATTGCAGTTTCTGCTTTAGCCTCCAGCTATAGAATTCTTTTCAAGCTGGCAGTGAACTTGGCAGGCAGCCAGAAGAAAAAGAAAGGTGTTTTGGTCCACCAAAGTATTTTGAGTGGTTCTTAGTGATACAGTTTTCTTCAGTACATCTGCAAAACATTTTTCTGAAGTGAATTTTCATGTGAAAAGCCTCCTTAATCATCACCAGTATTGTTTGTCTCAATGCTGTTATTTAACTGCCCCCCTGGGTGCCTACAAAATAAACAAGGGGATCTTCTAAAGAGTTTTGAAAGTGGCAGGTGCTTAGTCTGTGCCCTATTCACTTAGTTTGCAATGACATTTTTGTGCTAATCTATAGACAAACAAGAGACAGGTGACACACCAAATTGAGTACAATGTGTGAGAGAAGGGAATCAGCCAATGGGACTAGAGCTGGATAAGATGTTTTTTGTGGTAAATGCTTGCAAAAGTAACATTTTGTTACTTTGTTACAAACAAAACAGTTTATTCCCTGTTTACATCCTGAGTACATAAATCCAATGTTTAAACGAGAAATGTTAACAAAAATTTTCCATTTCAAATGGAAAGATTGGGGAGGTTCACTACTAAGATATATATGCATATGTTTTGAAATTAATGAAAATGAAGCCAAATATCCAAAAACATGTTAAAATATTGGTTTGTTTTTCCATGCTGTTTATTTGGCCCTAGGAATCCAAAATCAGCCTATGTGATCTTTTTGCGATTAAAAAATAGATAGGTATATAGATAGATAGATAGATAGATAGATAGATAGATAAATAGATAGATAGATAGATAGATAGCAGGACATGTGCACATAAATACCGTACAAACATGGTGGGATTTAGGGAGCACATGATCAATAAATAGATTTACTAGGCTGTCTTCTATTCAATTGCTATGTCAATACATAAGTTCTGTTTGCTTCCTCTAGGAGACAGTTTTCTTTCTTAAAGTTGGGTGCTCCTCTATTCAGTGGGATTTGATGGGGAGTCCATTCAAATAGGAATAAACAGATTAAATTACTCACCATAACTCTTTTTTCTCATTTCTTCTATCTGTAACTTAATGAGACTTGGAGGGATTATTTTTTTCTTTCCTTTTTTTTTTTTTTTTTTTTTTTTTTTTTTTGATAAAGCTCAAGTAGATGTTGAGTGAGCAGATGGGAAGCTTGTTTTATATAAGCAATTCACCAGCACTGGATGATAGAACAAGGTATGAGTATGATGGGAGAGAACAGACAAATGTTGGGAAGGAGGAGTTGTCTCTGTGTCACTTGTTAGGTAGAATTCACATTGAGCTCTCCATTCCACATTGGAGAGACAAGAAATATCATCCGCTTGGTGGACTTATCTTTCATATGCTTATAAGTAAGCTGGATTATACATCAGATAGAGGAAGCTTATGGAGGGGAAAGAGCTTCATGTTATTAAATGCAAACAGCTGTGGATTGATGGAAAAAAACCACTGACTAAAATCCCCCAATTGCTGACATGCCCCAAGAGGCTGTTGAAGGAATGCAGGCCCCCCAAATGAATGATTACAAGGAATATCTTGTGTTCTTCTGACAGTTGTCTACAGTATGTGTAAGAGATGAACTTGGTAGAAAAGTGATTAGTGGTAGCACATTTAGTATCAATCCTACTTTAAAGTTTCTTTGCAACAGCTGACTCCATCTTTTCCTAGCATTACTAAAACTGGCCATCACTGATAGATGATCAATTGAATCTTGCAGGATTGAATGTCCCTAACAAACTTGTTCCTCCTATTTCTGTCAAAGATACTTAAATTCACCCTGTTACTCAATTCCAAACTTTGGTTTTATCTTGTATTTCGCCTCTAACTCTCTGCGTCTCCTGTCTTTATCCAATGAACTGACAAGTCCTGCCATTTCTTCCTCTTCAATTTCCTGCCTCCTTTCCCTCCTGTATTCTCATATCTGCTAGCCTCATCCAGATCCTTCCCCTTCTACTTTCTCCTAGCTGTAATCTATCTTTACCACCAGATTAACCTTCCAAAGGCACAGATCTATCAAAATATGACACTCCACTGTTAATACCTTTCAATGATTCCCTGTTGCCTAGTGAATAAAATTGGAACTCCTCAGTCTAGCATCCAGAGCCCTTCCCAATTTGATGTTACCCTCCTTTTCAATACACATCTTATGCTAATTCCCTAAACATTTGCTCCTATAGAGTCAAATGATTATTATTCTCCATACTGTACATGTCTTGTGCTGTTTTACTTCCATGTCTTTGCTCACGTGATTCCTTAAGCTTGTTGAAATACTGCCCATCCTTCAATGGCCAACTTGGATGCTGTCTTCTCCTTAAAGGCTTCCTAACCCATTGCATTTTGCTTAGCAATGACTTTGCATCTCTCCTATCATTCATAATTTTATGTTATTGATTTTTACACATGTCATCTCCTCCAATTAAGCTGAATTCTACAAGGGCAAAGATGATGAGCCATTTAATCTTTGTATCCATCCTACTATCCTGATTAGTGATTTTTGTTCATAATGGTTTTAAAATGTTTTAAATAATTTGCTTTTAAAAAAGCAAAAAAGAACTAGTATCTGCCAAAGTCCTGGGAATTTCAAAGGCTCTAACAACTCTTTTCTTTTAAATTTGCCTTTCTAAGAGGCATAGTGCTTTTGTAACAGTGGATACAAATAGCTAAATGCTTTGTCCTTGTAGAAACCCTGTTATGCTCATTTGTGCATTTTTACCATATCCCTTTTCCGTGATGACTAAAACCTGTTGTTTTAACCAAAGCTTAGCAGACACATTTTTAAAAACCTATCATTCCCCTCACTCCCCACTAATATACACAAATTCTCTTTGAAATAGAATAACAGGAACCAAGAGCTACACGGGATTCCAGAACATATCTAACTGTACCCATAGCTAAACAGGGACTTGCAATACAATATTCTCAAGAAGTGGGAATAGGGATTTCCAATACAATATTCCCAGCAAGAAGTGCATTAAAATTTTGGATAGCTCTTGGAAAGTTTTTCCCTCTTACGTTGAGCCTGAAATCTACATCTTTTCCATTTCCACACTTCATTCCTACTCATGGCATCTAGGGACCCTGGCCAAGTCTCTTCCCCTCCCTGAAACTGTTTCCTCATGTATAAAATGAAGGAGTTCAATTAAATGGTCTCTGAGGCTCCTTTTAACTCTAGATCTATGATCCGGAGATCTCTTAGGTCTAATCCATCTAAACCCTTCCAATACTTGCAGACAACTATTGTGTCTCCCTAAGTCTTTCTGCAGGCTAAAAAGACTTAGGTCTTTCAAATGAGTCTTAGATGATATTCTCCAGTATTCTTAGCATCCTGATGTTCATCCTCTGAACATGGCACAGATTGTCTGTGTATTTTCTAAAATGTAGTTCCGAAAGTTGAACACAGTTTTCCATTAAATGGTCTGACCAGAGTAGAATATTGCAATATTATTACTTACTTCCCTCATTCTGGGAAATGTGCCTCTTTTGGCTGCCATCTCACATTATTGATTCAAATTGAGGTTTTAGTCAACTAAAACCCTGAGATTTTAAAAAATGTACCAGTTCTGTTTTCTAAAAAAGCTTCCCCCTTTTTATATTTTTGAATTTTTTTTTTAATCCAAGCATAGAACTTGCCACATGCTATCTAAAGGAAACTGTTTGAATTTTTCATTTTTTAAACTTAATTTAAAAAATTATATATTACCATTCTTTTCTTCTTAAATTTTGAGATGGAGTCTCTTCTTCCTGCCCCTCCACCACTCACTGAGAAGACACACAATTTATCAATTATGCATGTAGAATCATATTTCCATATTACCAATATTGCCACAAAAATAATGCTAAAAAATTATCCTTCAATTTGTACACAGAGCTTGTTAGTTCTCACTCTGGAGGTGGATAGCATTTTTTTCATCACGAGTCCCTTGCAATTGTCTCGGATCATTGTATTGATCAAAGTAGCCAGTCTTTGACAGTTGATCATTTTGACAACATTGCTGTTGCTGTGCACAATGATCTCCCAACTCTCACTTCATTTTGCATCAGTTCGTATAAGCCTTGCCATATTTTTTTTCTGAAATCACCCCTCATCATTTCTTATAAGAAAATAGCATTCTGTCACAATCATATGTCACAACTTATTCAAGCATCCCCTCAATTTCCAATGCTTTGCTATCACTAAAAGAGCTGCTATAACATTTTTGAACACATAGGTCCTTTTCCTTTTTCCTTTGATCTCTTTAGGGTACAGACCTAGTAGTGGTATTGCTGAATCAAAGGATAGGCATGTTTTTTATAGCCCTTTAAGCATAGTTCCAGGTGGTCTCCAATTGTACCAGTGCACTATTCCACCAACAGTTCATTAATGTATCTATTTTCCCTCATCCCCTCTAGCACTGTCAATTCTGATAGATGTGAGTTGGTACCTCAGAGTTGTTTTAATTTAATCAATAGTGATTTAGAGCACTTTTTTTCATATGACTACAGATAGATGTGATTTATTCTTTTGAAACTGCCTTCATATCCTTTGATCATTTGTCAATGGGGATGGCTCTTATTTTTATAAAT